>NW_026263007.1:0-278000 GCF_947179515.1 Apodemus sylvaticus
CAACACATTGTAACTCGAAATGCTTTGGCGTTGCGTGTATGTCTAAGCGTGTAGCCTCTAAAGAGAATGCACAGGAGAGTTTTCTCTCGAAAGAATATGTAAGAATACAACTTTATAAGGAAATACAGTGTTGCAGAGTAAAGACAAATACGTACGTATTGGAAACACTTTATGAGAAGAAATAATGCATCGTACAAAATTAGCTTGTATCTCCTAAACAACACGTGGTAACTCGAAAGGATTTGGTGTGGCGTGTACGTCTAAATGTGTAGCCTCAAAAGAAAACACACTGAAGAATTTTCTTTCGTCAAAATGTTTCAGAAAACCACGTTTTAAGGAAATCCCGCATTGTGAGAAATTATCTTGTTTTTCATAAACAACACGTTGTAATTCGAAAAGCTTTGGTGTTGCCTGTATGTCTAAGTGTGTAGCCTAAAACGGGAAAGCACGGGATAGTTTTCTCTCAAAAGAATATGTAAGAATACCACGTTATAAGGAAATACAGTGTTGCAGAGTAAAGACAAATATCTACGTATTGGACACACTTTACAAGAAGAAGTAACGCATCCTAAATATTAGCTTGTATCTCCGAAACAACACGTTGTAACTCGAAAAGATTTGGTGTGGCATGTAGGTCTAAACGTGTAGCCTCAAAAGAGAACCCACAGGAGAATTTTATTTCTTCAAAATTTTTCAGAAAACCATGTTATAAGGAAATCCCGCATCATGCGAAATCATCTTGTTTTCCTAAACAACATGTTGTAACTCGAAAAGCTTTGGTGTTGCGTGTATGTCTAAGTGTGTAGCCTCAGAAGAGAAGGCACAGGAGAGTTTTCTCTTGAAAGATTATGTAAGAATACCACGTTAAGGAAATACAATTTTTCAGAGTAAAGACAAATAAGTACATATTGGAAACACTTTACGAGAAGAAATAACGCATCATAAAATATTAGCTTGTATCTCCTAAACAACACATTGTAACTCGAAAAGATTTGGTGTGACGTGTACGTCTAAACATGTAACCTCAACAGAGAACCCACAGGAGAATTTTCTTTCATCAAAATTTGTCAGAAACCACGTTTTAAGGAAATCTCGTATCGTGCGAAATTATCTTGTTTTTCCTAAACAACACGTTGTAACTCGAAAAGGTTTGGTGTTGCCTGTATGTCTAAGCGTGTAACCTCAAAAGAGAACGCACAGGAAGTTTTCTCTCGAAAGAATATGTAAGAATACCACGTTATAAGGAAATACAATGTTGAGAAAAATTAAGGCATCTTAAAAAATTAGCTTGTATCTCCTAAACAACACGTTGTAACTCGAAAAGATTTGGTATGGCATGTACGTCTACACGTGTAGCCTCAAAACAGAAACCACAGGAGAATTTTCTTTCGTCAAAATTTTTCAGAAAACCACGTTTTAAGGAAATCCCGCATCGCGCAAAATTATCTTGTTTTTCCTAAACAACACGTTGTAACTCGAAAAGTTTTTTTGTTGCGTGTATGTCTGAGCATGTTTCCTCTAAAGACAATGCACAAGAGAGTTTTCTCTCGAAAGAACCTGTAAGAATACAACGTTATAAGGAAATACAGTGTTGCAGAGTAAAGACAAAAAGTACATATTGGAAACACTTTAGGAGAAGAAATAACGCATCGTACAAAATTAGCGTGTATCTCCTAAACAACACGTGGTAACTCGAAAGGATTTGGTGTGGCATGTACGTCTAAACGTGTAGCCTCAAAGGAGAACCGACAGGAGAATTTTCTTTCTTCAAAATTTGTCAGAAAACCACGTTTTAAGGAAATCCTGCATCGTGCGAAATTATCTTGTTTTTCGTAAACAACACGTTGTAACTCGAAAAGCTTTGATGTTGCCTGTATGTCTCAGTGTGTAGCCTCAAAAGGGAACGCACAGGATAGTTTTCTCTCGAAAGAATATGTAAGAGTACCACGTTATAAGGAAATACAGTGTTGCAGAGTAAAGACAAATACATACATATTGGAAACACTTTATGAGAAGAAGTAATGCATCGTACAAAATTAGCTTGTATCTCCTAAACAAAACGTTGTAACTCGAAAATATTTGGTGCGGCGTGTACGTCTTAACGTGTAGCCTCAAAAGAGAACCCACAGGAGAATTTTCTTTCGTCAAATTTTTTTCAGAAAACCACATTTTAAGGATATCCCGCATCATGCGAAATCATCTTCTTTTTTCTAAACAACATGTTGTAACTCCAAAAGCTTTGGTATTGCGTGTATGTGTAAGCGTGGAGCCTCAAAAGAGAAGGCATAGGAGAGTTTTCTCTTGAAAGAATATGTAAGAATACCACGTTATAAGGAAATACAATTTTGCAGAGTAAAGACAGTAAGTACGTATTGGAAACACTTTATGAGAAGAAATAACGCATCGTACAAAATTAGCTTGTATCTCCTAAACAACACGTTATAACTCAAAAAGATTTGGTGTGGCTCGTACCTCTACACGTGTAGCCTCAAATAGAACACAGGGCAGAACTTTCTTTCGTCAAAATATATCAGAAAACCACGTTTTATGGAAATCTCGCATCGTGCGAAATTATCTTGTTTTTCCTAAACAACACGTTGTAACTCAAAAAGCTTTGGCGTTGCCTGTATGTCTAAGCGTGTAGCCCCAAAGGAGAACGCACAGGAGAGTTTTCCCTCGAAAGAATATGTAAGAATACCACGTTACAAGGAAATAAAGTGTTGCAGAGTAAAGACAAATATGTACTTATTGGAAACACTTTATGAGAAGAAATAATGCATCGAAAAAAATTTGCTTGTATCTCCTAAACAACACGTTGTAATTCGAAAAGAATTGGTGTGGCTCGTACGTCTACATGTGTAGACTCAAACGAACACAAACAGGAGAACTTTCTTTCGTCAAAATTTGTCAGAAAACCACGTTTTAAGGAAATCCCGTATCGTGCAAAGTTATCTTGTTTTTCCTAAACAACACGTTGTAACTCGAAAATCTTTGGTGTTGCGTGTATGTCTAAATGTGTGGCCTCAAAAGAGAACGCACAGGAGAGTTTTGTCTCGAAAGAACATGTTAGAATACAACGTTATAAGGAAATACAGTGTTGCAGTGTAAAGACAAATACGTACGTATTGGAAACACTTTAGGAGAAGAAATAACGCATCATACAATATTAGCTTGTATCTCCTAAACAACACGTTGTAACTCGACAAGATTTGGTGTGGAGTGTACGTCGAAACATGTAGCCTCAACAGAGAACCCACAGGAGAATTTTCTTTCGTCAAAATTTGTCAGAAAATCACGTTTTAAGGAAATCCTGTATAGTGCGAAATTATCTTGGTTTTCATAAACAACACGTTGTAACTCGAAAACGTTTGGTGTTGCCTGTATGTCTAAGTGTGTAACCTCAAAAGGGAACGCACAGGATAGTTTTCTCTAGAAAGAATATGTAAGAATACCACGTTATAAGGAAATACAGTGTTGCAGAGTAAAGACAAATACTTACATATTGGAAACACTTTAAGAGAAGAATTAACGCATCGTGCAAAATTAGCTTGTATCTCCTAAACAACAAGTTGTAACTCGAAAAGATTTGGTGTGGCGTGTACGTCTAAACGTGTAGCCTCAAAAGAGAACCCACAGAAGAATTTTCTTTCGTCAAAATTTTTCAGAAAACCACGTTTTAAGGAAATCCTGCATCGTGCGAAATCATCTTGTTTTTCCTAAACAACATGTTGTAACTCAAAAAAATTTGGTGTTGCTTGTATGTGTAAGCGTGGAGCCTCAAAAGAGAAGGCACAGGAGAGTTTTCTCTCGAAGGAATATGAAAGAATACCACGTTATAAGGAAATACAATTTTGCAGAGTAAAGACAAATAAGTACATATTGGAAACACTTTACTAGAATAAATAACGCATCATACAAAATTAGCTTGTATCTCCTAAACAACAAGTTGTAACTCGAAAAGATTTGGTGTGACGTGTACGTCTAAATGTGTAGCCTCAAAAGAGAACACACAGGAGAATTTTTTTCATCAAAATTTGTCAGAAACCATGTTTTAAGGAAATCTCGCATCGTGGGAAATTATCTTGTTTTTCCTAAACAACACGTTGTAACTCGGAAAGCTTTGGTGTTGCGTGTATGTCTAATCGTGTAGCCTCAAAAGAGAACGCACAGGAGAGTTTTCTCTCAAAAGAATATGTAAGAATACCACGTTATAAGGAAATACAGTGTTGCAGAGTAAAGACAAATAGGTACGTATTGGAAACACTTTAAGAGAAGAAATAAATCAACGTAAAAAATTAGCTTGTATCTCCTGAACAACACGTTGTAACTCGAAAAGATTTGGTGTGGCTCGTACCTCTACATGTGTAGCCTCAAAAGAGAACCAACAGGAGAACTTTCTTTCGTCAAAATTTGTCAGAAAACCACGTTTTATGGAAATCTCGCATCGTGCGAAATTATCTTGTTTTTCCTAAACAACACGTTGTAACTCGAAAAGCTTTGGAGTTGCGTGTATGTCTAAGCATGTAGCCTCAATAGAGAACGCACAGGAGAGTTTTCCCTCGAAAGAATATGTAAGAATACCATGTTATAAGCAAATACAGTGATGCAGAGTAAAGACAAATAAGTACGTATTGGAAACACTTTATGAGAAGAAATAACGCATCATACAAAATTAGCTTGTATCTCCTAAACAACACGTGCTAACTAGAAAGGATTTGGTGTGGCGTGTACGTCTAAACGTGTAGCATCAAAAGAGAAACCACAGGAGAATTTTCTTTTGTCAAAATTTGTCAGAAAATCACATTTTAAGAAAATCACTCATCGTGCGAAATTATCTTGTTTTTCAAAAACAACAAGATGTAACTGGAAAAGCGTTGGTGTTGCCTGTATGTCTAAGTGTGTAGCCTCAAAAGGGAACGCACAGGATAGTTTTCTCACGAAAGAATATGTAAGAATACCACGTTATAAGGAAATACAGTGTTGCAGAGTAAAGACAAATAAGTACTTATTGGAAACACTTTATGAGAAGAAATAACGCATCGTAAAAAAATAGCTTGTATCTCCTAAACAACACGTTGTAACTCGAAAAGATTTCGTGTGGCGTGTACGTCTAAACGTGTAGCCTCAAAAGAGAACCCACAGGAGAATTTTCTTTGGTCAAAATTTGTCAGAAAACCACATATTAAGGAAATCCCGCATAGTGGGAAATTATCTTGTTTTTCCTAAACAACGCATTGTAACTCGAAAAGCTTTGGTGTTGCGTGTATGTCTAAGCGTGTAGCCTCAAAAGAGAACACACAGGAGACTTTTCTCTCGAAAGAATATGTGAGAATACCACGTTATAAGGAAGTCCACTGTTGCAGAATAATGACAAATACTTACGTATTGGAAACCCTTAAACTTTATGAGATGAAATAAAGCATCGTACAAAATTAGCTTGTATCTCCTAAACAACACGTTGTAACTCGAAAAGATTTGGTGTGGCGTGTACGTCTAAACGTGTAGCCTCAAAAAGAACCCAGAGACGAATTTTCTTTCGTTAAAATTTTTTCAGAACACCACGTTTTAAGGAAATCCCGCATCGTGCGAAATCATCTTCTTTTTCCTAAACAACATGTTGTAACTCGAAAAGCTTTGGTGTTGCGTGTATGTCTAAGCGTGGAGCCTCAAAAGAGAAGGCACAGGAGAGTTTTCTCTCGAAAGAATATGTAAGAATACCACGATATAAAGAAATACAATTTTGTAAAGTAAAGGCAAATAAGTACATATTGGAAACACTTTACGAGAAGAAATAATGCATCGTACAAAATTAGCTTGTATCTCCTAAACAACACCTTGTAACTCGAAAAGATTTGGTGTGACGTGTACGTCTATACGTGTAGCCTCAAAGGAAAGCCCACAGAAGAATTTTCCTTTGTCAAATTTTTCAGAAAACCACGTTTTAAATAAATCCCGCATCGTGCGAAATTATCTTTTTATTCATTAACAACACGTTGTAACTCGAAAAGCTTTGGTGTTGCCTGTATGTCTAAGTGTGTAGCCTCAAAACGGAACGCACAAGATAGTTTTCTCTCGAACGAATATGTAAGAATACCACGTTATAAGGAAATACAGTGTTTCAGAGTAAAGACAAATACTTACATATTGGGAACATTTTACGAGAAGAAATAACGCATCGAACAAAATTAGCTTTTATCTCCTAAACAACACATGGTAAGTCGAAAAGATTTGGTTTGGCGTGTATGTCTAAACGTGTAGCCTCAAAGGAGAACACAAAGGAGAATTTTCTTTCGTCAAAATTTGTCAGAAAACCACGTTTTAAGGAAATACCGCATCGTGGGAAATTATCTTGTTTTTCCTAAACAACAAGTGGTAACTCGAAAAGCTTTGGTGTTGCGTGTATGTCTAAGCGTGTAGCCTCAAAAGAGAATGCACAGGAGAGTTTTCTCTCATTAGAACATGTAAGAATTCAACGTTATAAGGAAATACAGTGTTGCAGAGTAAAGACAAATACGTACATACTGGAAACAGATTACGAGAAGAAATTAAGCATCACACAATATTAGCTTGTATCTCCTAAACAACAAGTGGAAACTCGAAAACATTTAGTTTGGCGTTTATGTATAAAAGTTTAGCCTCAAAAGAGAACCGACTGGAGAATTTTCTTTCGTCAAAATTGGTCAGAAAACAAGGTATTAACGAAATCCCGCATCCTGCGTAATTATCTTGTTTTTCCTAAACAACACGTTGTAACTCAAAAAGCTTGGGTGTTGCGTGTATGTCTCAGTGTGTAGCCTCAAAAGAGAAACACAGGAGAGTTTTCACTCAAAAGAATAAGTAAGAATACCAGGTTATAAGGAAATACAGTGTTGCAGAGTAAAGACAAATACGTACGTATTGGAAACACTTTACGTGAAGAAATAACGCATCATAAAAAATTAGCTTGTATCTCCTAAACAACACGTTGTAACTCGAAAATGTTTGGTGTGGCAGGTACGTCTAAACGTGGAGCCTCAAAAAGAGAACACACAGGAGAATTTTCTTTGGTCAAATTTGTCACAAAACCACATATTATGGAAATCCTACATCGTGCGAAATTATCTTGTTTTTCCTAAACAACACGTTGTAACTCGAAAACCTTTGGTGTTGCGTGTATGTCTCAGCATGTAGCCTTAAAAGAGAACACACAGGGGAGTTTTCTCTCAAAAGAATATGTAAGAATACCACGTTATAAGGAAATACAGTGTTGCAGAGTAAAGAAAAATATGTACTTATTGGAAACCCTTAAACTTTACGAGATGAAATAAAGCATCGTACAAAATTAGCTCGTATCTCCTAAACAACACTTTGTAACTCGAAAAGATTTGGTGTGGCGTGTACGTCTAAACTTGTAGCCTCAAAAGAGAACCCATAGGAGAATTTTCTTTCGTCAAAGTTTCAGAAAAGCACGTTTTAAGGAAATCCAGCATCGTGCGAAATTATCTTGTTTTTCCTAAACAACACGTAGTAACTCGAAAATCTTTGGTGATGCGTGTATGTCTAAGCGTGTAGCCTCAAAAGAGAACACACAGGAGAGTTTTCTCTCGAAAGAATATGTGAGAATACCACGTTATAAGGAAGTACAGTGTTGCAGAATAAAGACAAATACTTACGTATTGGAAACCCTTAAACTTTACTAGATGAAATAAAGCATCGTACAAAATTAGCTTGTATCTCCTAAACAACACGTTGTAACTCGAAAAGATTTGGTGTGGCGTGTACGTCTAAAGGTGTAGCCTCAAAAGAGAACCACAGGACAATTTTCGTTCGTCAAAATTTGTCAGACAACCACGTTTTAAGGAAATCCCGCATCGTGAGAAATTATCTTCTTCTTCATAAACAACACATTGTAACTCGAAAAGCTTTGGTGTTGCGTGTATGTTTAAGCGTGTACCCTCAAAAGAGAACGCACAGGAGAGTTTTCTCTCGAAAGAATATGTAAGAAATCCACGTATTAAGGAAATACCGTGTTGCAGAGTAAAGACAAATACGTACTTATTGGAAACACTTTACGAGAAGAAATAACGCATCGTAAAAAATTAGCTTGTATCTCCTAAACAACAGGTTGTAACTCGAAAAGATTTGGTGTGGCGTGTACGTCTAAACGTGTAGCCTCAAAAGAGTACACACAGGAGAGTTTTATTTGGTCAAAATTTGTCAGAAAACCACGTTTTAAGGAAATCCCGCATCGTACGAAATTATGTTGTTTTTCCTAAACATGTTGTAACTCGAAAAGCTTTGGTGTTGAGTGTATGTCTAAGCATGTAACCTCAAAGGAGACCGTACAGGAGAGTTTTCTCTCGAAAGAATATGCAAGAATACCTCGTTATAAGGAAATACAGTGTTGCAGAGTAAAGCCAAATATTTACATAATGGAAACA
The DNA here is from genome assembly GCF_947179515.1 of Apodemus sylvaticus. Lineage (NCBI taxonomy): Eukaryota > Metazoa > Chordata > Mammalia > Rodentia > Muridae > Apodemus > Apodemus sylvaticus. The sequence goes on from NW_026263007.1 coordinate 8,421, forward strand.
CTTAAACTTTATGAGAAGAAATAATGCATCATAAAAAAATTAGCTTGCATCTCCTAAACAACACGTTGTAACTCGACAAGATTTAGTGTCTCGGGCACGTCTAAATGTGTAGCCTCAAAAGAGAACCCACAGGAGTATTTTCTTTCGTCAAAATTTGTCAGAAAACCACGTTTTAAGGAAATCCCGCATCATGCTAAATTATCTTGTTTTTCCTAAACAGCACATTGTAACTCGAAAAACTTTGGTGTTGCGTGTATGTCAAAGCGTATAGCCTCAAAAGAGAACGCACAGGAGAGTTTTCTCTCGAAAGAATATGTAAGAATACCACATTATAAGGAAATACAGTGTTGCAGAGTAAAGACAAATACGTACTTATTGGAAAAACTTAAACTTTACGAGAAGAAATAAGGCATCTTACAAAATTAGTTTGTATCTCCTAAACAACACGTTATAACTCGAAAAGATTTGGTGTGGTGTGTACGTCTAAACGTGTAGCCTAAAAAGAGAACCCACAGGATAATTTTATTTCGTCAAAATTTGTCAGAAAACCACGTTTTAAGGAAATCCCGCATCGTGTGAAATTATCTTGTTTTTCCTAAAAAACACGTTGTAACTCGAAAAGCTTTGGTGTTTTGTGTATGTCTAAGCATGTAGCCTCAAAGGGGAACGCACAGGAGAGTTTTCTCTCGAAAGAATATACAAAATACCACGTTATAAGGAAATACAGTGTTGCAGAGTAAAGGCAAATATGTACGTAATGGAAACACTTAAAACTTTATGAGAAGAAATAACGCACCTTAAAAAAATTAGCTTGTATCTCCTAAACAACACGTTGTAACTCGAAAAGATTTGGTGTTGCGTGAATGTCTAAGCATGTAGCCTCAAAGGAGAATGCACAGGAGAGTTTTCTCTCGAAAGAATATCCAAGAATACCACGTTATAAGGAAATACAGTGTTGCAGAGTAAAGGCAAATATGTACGTAATGGAAACACTTAAACTTTATGAGAAGAAATAACGCATCGTAAAAAATTAGCTTGTTTCTCCTAAACAACACGTTGTAACTCGAAAAGATTTGGTGTGGCGTGTACGTCTAAATGTGTAGCCTCAAAAGAGAACCCACAGGAGTATTTTCTTTCGTCAAAATTTGTCAGAAAACCACATTTTAAGGAAATCCCGCATCGTGCGAAATTATCTTGTTTTCCGAAACAACACGTTGTAACTCGAAAAGCTTTGGTGTTGCGTGTATGTCTAAGCGTGTAGCCTCAAAAGAGAACGCAAAGGAGAGTTTTTTCTCGAAAGAATATGTAAGAATACCACGTTATAAGGAAATACAGTGTTGCAGAGTAAAGACAAATACGTACTTATAGGAAAAACTTAAACTTAAGAGAAGAAATAACGCATCGTACAAAATTAGCTTGTATCTCCTAAACAACACGTTGTAATTTAAAAAGATTTGGTGTGGCCTGTACGTCTAAACGTGTAGCCTCAAAAGAGAACCCATAGGAGAATTTTCTTTGGTCAAAATTTGTCAGAAAACCACGTATTATGGAAATTCCGCATCGTGCGAAATTATCTTGTTTTTCCTAAACAAAACATTTTAACTCGAAAAGCTTTGGTGTTGCGTGTATGTCTAAGCCTGTAACCCCAAAGAGAATGCCCAGGAGAGTTTTCTCTCGAAAGAATATGTAAGAATACCACGTTATAAGGAAATACAGTGTTGCAGAGTAAAGACAAATACGTACTTATTGGAAAAACTTAAACTTTACGAGAAGAAATAAGGCATCTTACAAAATTAGTTTGTATCTCCTAAACAACACGTTATAACTTGAAAAGATTTGGTGTGGTGTGTACGTCTAAACTTGTAGCCTCAAAAGAGAACCCACAGGATAATTTTCTTTCGTCAAAATTTGTCAGAAAACCACGTTTTAAGGAAATCCCGCATCTTGCGAAATTATCTTGTTTTTCCTAAACAACACGTTGTAACTCGAAAGCTTTGGTGTTGCGTGTATGTCTAAGCGTGTAGCCTCAAAAGAGAACGCACAGGAGAGTTTTCTCTCGAAAGAATATGTAAGGATACCACGTTATAAGGAAATACAGTGTTGCAGAGTAAAGACAAATACGTACGTATTGGAAACACTTTATGAGAGAAATAACGCATCTGGCAAAATTAGCTTGTATGTCCTAAACAACTCGTTGTAACTCGAAAAGATTTGGTGTGGGGTGCACGTCTCAACGTGTAGCCTCAAAAGAGTACCCACAGGAGAGTTTTATTTCGTCAAAATTTGTCAGAAAACCACGTTTTAAGGAAATCCCGCATCTTGCGAAATTATCTTGTTTTTCCTAAACAACACGTTGTAAATCAAAAAGCTTTGGTGTTGCGTGAATGTCTAAGCATGTAGCCTCAAAGGAGAACGCACAGGAGAGTTTTCTCTCGAAAGAATATGCAAGAATACCACGTTATAAGGAAATACAGTGTTGCAGAGTAAACGCAAATATGTACGTAATGGAAACACTAAAACTTTATGAGAAGAAATAACGCATCGTAAAAAATTAGCTTGTTTCTCCTAAACAACACGTTGTAACTCGAAATGATTTGGTGTGGCATGTACGTCTAAATGTGTAGCCTCAAAAGAGAACCCACAGGAGTATTTTCTTTCGTCAAAATTTGTCAGAAAACCACGTTTTAAGGAAATCCCGCATCGTGCGAAATTATCTTGTTTTTCCTAAACAACACGTTGTAACTCGAAAAGCTTTGGTGTTGCGTGTATGTCTAAGCGTGTAGCCTCAAAAGAGAACGCAAAGGAGAGTTTTTTCTCGAAAGAATGTGTAAGAATACCACGTTATTAGGAAATACAGTGTTGCAGAGTAAAGACAAATACTTATGTATTGGAAAAAACTTTACGAGAAGAAATAACGCATCGTAAGAAATTAGCCTGTATCTCCTAAACAACACGTTGTAACTTAAAAAGATTTGGTGTGGCCTGTACGTCTAAACGTGTAGCCTGAAAAGAGAACCCATAGGAGAATTTTCTTTGGTCAAAATATATCAGAAAACCACGTATTAAGGAAATCCCTCATAGTGCGAAATTATCTTGTTTTTTTTAAACCAAACGTTTTAACTCGAAAAGCTTTGGTGTTGCGTGTATGTCTAAGCGTGTAGCCTCAAAAGAGAATGCACAGGAGAGTTTTCTCTCGAAAGAATATGTAAGAATACCACGTTATAAGGAAATACAGTGTTGCAGAGTAAAGACAAATACGTACTTATTGGAAACACTTAAACTTTACGAGAAGAAATAAGGCATCGTACAAAATTAGTATGTATCTCCTAAACAACACGATATAACTCGGAAAGATTTGGTGTGGTGTGTATGTCTAAACATGTAGCCTCAAAAGAGAACCCACAGGAGAATTTTTGTTCGTTAAATTTTGTCAGAAAACCACGTTTTAAGGAAATCCCGCATTGTGCGAAATTATCTTGTTTTTCCTAAACAACACATTGTAACTTGAAAAGCTTTGGTGCTGCGTGTATGTCTAAGCGTATAGCCTCAAAAGAGAACGCAAAGGAGAGTTTTTTCTCGAAAGAATATGTAAGAATACCACGTTATTAGGAAATACAGTGTTGCAGAGTAAAGACAAATACTTATGTCTTGGAAAAACTTTACGAGAAGAAATAACGCATCGTAAGAAATTAGCTTGTATCTCCTAAACAACACGTTGTAACTAGAAAAGCTTTGGTGTTGCGTGTATGTGTAAGCGTGTAGCCTCAAAGGAGAACGCAAAGGAGAGTTTTTTCTCGAAAGAATATGTAAGAATACCACGTTATTAGGAAATACAGTGTTGCAGAGTAAAGACAAATACTTATGTATTGGAAAAACTTTACGAGAAGCAATAACACATCGTACAAAATTAGCTTGTATCTCCTAAACAACACGTTGTAACTTAAAAAGATTTGGTGTGGCCTGTACGTCTAAACGTGTAGCCTGAAAAGAGAAGTCATAGGAGAATTTTCTTTGGTCAAAATTTGTCAGAAAACCACGTATTAATGAAATCCCGCATCGTGCGAAATTATCTTGTTTTTCCTAAACAACACGTTGTAACTCGAAAAGCTACACGCAACACCAAAGCTTTTCGAGTTACAACGTGCTGTTTAGGAGATACAAGCTAATTTTGTAAGATGCGTTATTTCACTTCGTAAAGTGTTTCCAATAGGTACGTATTTGTCTTTACTCTGCAACACTGTATTTCCTTATAAGGTGGTATTCTTACATATTCTTTCGAGAGAAAACTCTCCTGAGTGTTCTATTTTGAGGCTACACGCTTAGACATACACGTAACACCAAAGCTTTTCGAGTTACAACATGCTGTTTAGGAAAAAAAAGATAATTTCGCACTATGCGGGATTTCCTTAAAACGTGGATTTCTGACAAATTTTGACGAAAGAAAATTCTCCTTGGCTTCTCTTTTGAGGCTACACGTTTAGAAGTACACGTCACACCAAATATTTTCGAGTTACAACGTGTTGTTTAGGAGATACAATCTAATTTTTGCGATGCGCTATTTCTTCTCGTAAAGTGTTTCCAATAAGTACGTATTTGTCTTTACTCTGCAACACTGTATTTCCTTATAACGTATTATTCTTGCATATTCTTTCGAGAGAAAACTCTCCTGTGCCTTCTCTTTTGAGGCTACACACTTAGAAAACACGCAACACGAAAGCTTTTCGAGTTACGACGTGTTGTTTAGGAAAAACAGGATAATTTCCCACGATGCGGGATTTTCTCCAAACTTGGTTTTCTGACAAATTTTGACGAAAGAAAATTCTCCTGTGGGTTCTCTTTTGAGGCTACACGTTTAGACGTACACGCCACACCAAATCTTTTCGAGTTAGAACGTGTTGATTAGGAGATACAAGCTAATTTTGTACGATGCGTTATTTCTTCTCTTAAAGTGTTTCCAATAAGTACGTATTTGTCTTTACTCTGCAACACTGTATTTCCTTTTAACGTGGTATGCTTACATATTCTTTCGAGAGATAATTCTCCTGTGCCTACTCTTTTGAGGCTACACGCTTACCCATACACGCAATACCAAAGCTTTTCGAGTTTCGACGTGTTGTTTCGGAAAAACAAGATCGTTTCACACGATGCTGGATTTCCTTAAAACGTGCTTTTCTGAAAAATTTTGACGAGAGAAAATTCTCCTGTGGGTTCTCTTTTGAGGCTACACGTTTAGACGTACACGCCACACCAAAACTTTTCGAGTTAAAACTTGTTGTTTAGGAGATAAAAGCTAATTTTGTAGTATGCTTTATTTCTTCTCGTAAAGTGTTTCCAATACGTATGTATTTGTCTTTACTCTGCAACACTGCATTTCCTTATAACGTGGTATTCTTACATATTCTTTCGAGAGAAAACTCTCCTGTGCCTTCTCTTTTGAGGCTACATGCTTAGACATACAGGCAAAACCAAAGCATTTCGTGTTACAATGTGTTGATAAGGAAAAATAAGATAATTTTGCACGATGCGGGATTTCCTTAAAACGTGGTTTTCTGAAAAAGTTTGACGAAAGAAAATTCTGCTGTTGGTTCTCTTTTGAGGCTACACATTTAGACGTACACGCCACACCAAAACCTTTCGAGTTGCAATGTGTTGTTTAGGAGATACAAGCTAATTTTGTATGATGCTTTATTTCTTCTCGTAAAGTGTTTCCAATACGTACGTATTTGTCTTTATTCTGCAACATTGTATTTTCTTATAACGTGGTATTCTTACATATTCTTCGAGAGAAAACTCTCCTGTGCCTTCTCTTTTGAGGGTACACGCTTAGGCATACAGGCAAAACCAAAGCATTTCGTGTTACAACATGTTGATTAGGAAAAATAAGATAATTTCTCATGATGCGAGATTTCCATAAAACGTGGTTTTCTGACAAATTTTGAGGGAAGAAAATTCTCCTGTTGGTTCTCTTTTGAGGCTACACGTTTAGACGTACACGACACACCAAATCTTTTCGAGTTACAACGTGTTGTATAGGAGATACAAGCTAATTTTGTTAGAAGGATTATTTCTTCTCGTAAAGTGTTTCCAATACGTATGTATTGGTCTTTACTCTGCAACACTGTATTTCCTTATAACGTGGTATTCTTACATATTCTTTCGAGAGAAAACTCTCCTGTACCTTCTATTTTGAGGCTACATGCTTAGACATACACGCAACACCGAAGCTTTTCGAGTTACAACGTGTTGTATAGGAGATACAAGCTAATTTTGTTAGAAGCGTTATTTCTTCTCGTAAAGTGTTTCCAATACGTATGTATTTGTCTTTACTCTGCAACACTGTATTTCCTTATAACGTGGTATTCTTACATATTCTTTCGAGAGAAAACTCTCCTGTACCTTCTATTTTGAAGCTACATGCTTAGACATACACGCAACACCGAAGCTTTTCGAGTTACAACGTGTAGTTTAGGAGATACAAGCTAATTTTGTACGATGCGTTATTTCTTCTCATAAAGTGTTTCCAATACGTACGTATTTGTCTTTACTCTGCAACACTGTATTTCCTCATAAGGTGGTATTCTTACATATTCTTTCGATAGAAAACTCTCTTGTGCATTCTCTTTTGAGGCTACAAACTTAGTCATACACGCAACACCAAAGCATTTAGCGTTACAACATGTTGATCAGGAAAAAATGATACTTTCCTTAAAACGTGGTTTTCTGAAAAATTTTGATGAAAGAAAATTCTCCTGTGGGTTCTGTTTTGAGGCTACACGTGTACACGTACACGCCCCACCAAATCCTTTCGAGTTACAACGTGCTGTTTAGGAGATACAAGCTAATTTTGTATGATGCGTTATTTCTTTTCGTAAAGTGTTTCCAATAGAGTACGTATTTGTCTTTGCTCTGAGACACTGTGTTTCCTAATAAAGTGGTATTACATATTCTTTCCATAGAAAACTCACCTGTGCGTTCTCCTTTGAGGCTACACGCTTTGACATACATGCAACACCAAAGCTTTTCGCATTACAACGTGTTGATTAGGAAAAACAAGATAATTTCGCAGGATGCGGGATTTCCTTAAAACGTGGTTTTCTGACAATTTTGACGAGAGAAAATTCTCCTGTGGGTTCTCTTTATAGGCTACACGTTTAGACGTACACGCCACACCAAATCTTTTCGAGTTACAACGTGTTGTTTAGGAGATACAAGCTAATTTTGTTTTTTTCGTCAAAATTTGTCAGAAAACCAAGTTTTAAGGAAATCCCGCATCGTGCGAAATTAACTTATTTTTCCTAAACAACACGTTTTAACAGGAAAAGCTTTGCTGTTGCGAGTATATCTAAGCATGTAGCCTCAAAAGAGATCGCACATGAGAGTTTTCTCTTGAAAGAATATGTAAAAATACCACGTTATAAGGATATACAGTATTGCAGAGTAAAGACAAATACGTATTGGAAACACTTTACTAGAAGAAATAACGCATCTTACAAAATTAGCTGGCATCTCCTAAACAACACGTTGTAACTCGAAAAGATTTGGTGTGGCCTGTACGTTTAAATATGTAGCCTCAAAGGAGAAATCACAGGAGAATTTTCTTTCATCAAAATTTGTCAGAAAACCACGTTTTAAGGAAATCCCAAATCGTGCGAAATTATCTTGTTTTTCCTAAACAACACATCGTATCTCGAAAAGCTTTGGTGTTGCGTGTATGTCTAAGCGTGTAGCCTCAAAACAGAAGGCGCAGGAGAGTTTTCTCTCGAAAGAATATGTAAGAATACCACATTATAAGGAAATACAGTGTTGCAGAGTAAAGACAAACATGTACGTATTGGAAAGACTATACAAGAAGAAATAACGCATCATAAAAATTAGCTTGTATCTCCTAAACTACACGTTGTAACTTGAAAAGATTTGGTGTAGCTTGTATGTCTAAACGTGTAGCCTCAAAAGAGAACCCACAGGAGAATTTTCTTTCGTCAATTTTTTTTCAGAAAACCACGTTTTAAGGAAATCCCGCAACATGCGAAATTATCTTGTTTTTCCTAAACAACACGTTGTAACTCGAAAAGCTTTGGTGTTCTGTCTATGTCTAAGCGTGCAGCCTCAAAAGAGAAGTCACAGGAGAGTTTTCTCTCGAAAGAATATGTAAGAATACCACGTTATATGGAAATACAGTGTTGCAGAGTAAAGACATATAGGTACATGTTGGAAACACTTTATGAGAAGAAATAACGCATCGTAAAAATTAGCTTGTATCTCCTAAACAACACGTTGTAACTCGAAAAGCTTTGGTGTTGCGTGTATATTTAAGCGTGTAGCTTCAAAAGAGAACACACAGGAGAGTTTTCTCTCGAAAGAATATGTAAGAATACCACATTATTATTAAATACAGTGCTGCAGAGTAAAGACAAATATGTATATATTGGAAACACTTTACGAGAAGAAATAACGCATCGTACAAAATTAGCTTGTAACTCCTAAACAACACGTTTTACTCGAAAATATTTGGTGTGGCATGTACGTCTAAACGTGTAGCCTCAAAAGAGAACACACAGGAGAAGTTTCTTTCGTCAAAATTTGTCACAAAACAAAGTTTTGATGAAATCCCGCATCGTGAGAAATTATCTTGTTTTTCCTAATCAACAAGTTGTAACTCGAAAAGCTTTGGTGTTGCGTGTATGTCTAAGCATGTAGCCTCAAAAGAGAAGGCACAGGAGAGTTTTCTCTTGAAAGAATACGTAAGAATACCACGTTATAAGGAAATACAGTGTTGCAGAGTAAAGACAAATACGTACCTATTGGAAACACTTAAACTTTACGAGAATAAAAAATGCATCGTAAAAAATTAGCTTGTATCTCATAAACAACACGTTGTAACTCGAAAAGATTTGGTGTGGCGTGTACGTCTAAACGTGTAGCCTCAAAAGAGAACCCACAGGAGAATTTTCTTTCGTCAAAATTTGTCAGAAAACCACGTTATAAGGAAATCCCGCATTGTGCGAAATTATCTTGTTTTTCCTAAACAACACGTTGTAACTCGAAAATCTTTGGTGTTGCGTGTATGTCTAAGCGTGTAGACTCAAAAGAGAAGGCAACGGAGAGTTTTCTCTCAAAAGAATATGTAAGAATACCACGTTATAAGGAAATACAGTGTTGCAGAGTAAAGACAAATACTTACGTATTGGAAACACTTTAAGAGAAGAAATAACGCATCTTAAAAAATTAGCTGATATCTCCTAAACAACACGTTGTAACTCGAAAAGATTTCATGTGGCATGTACGTCTAAACGTGTAGCCTTCAAAAGAGAACCCACAGGAGAATTTTCTTTTGTCAAAATTTGTCTGAAAACCACGTTTTAAGGAAATCCAGCTTCGCGCGAAATTATCTTGTTTTTCCTAAACAACACGTAACCCGAAACGCTTTGGTGTTGCGTGTATGTCTAAGCATGTAGCTTCAAAAGAGAAGGCACAGGAGAGTTTTCTCTCAAAAGAATATGTAAGAATACCACGTTATAAGGAAATACAGTGTTGCAGAGTAAAGAGAAGTACGTATGTACTGGAAACACTTTACGAGAAGAAATAACGCATCTTACAAAATTAGGTTGTATCTCCTAAACAACACGTTGTAACTCGAAAAGATTTGGTGTGGCGTGTATGTCTAAACGTGTAGCCTCAAAAGAGAGCCCACAGGAGAATTTTCTTTTGTCAATATTTGTCAGAAAACCACGTTTTAAGGAAATCCCGCATCGGGCGAAATTATCTTGTTTTTCCTAAACAACATGTTGTAACTCGAAAAGCTTTCGTATTGCGTGAATGTCTAAGCGTGTAGCCTCAAAAGAGAAGGCACAGGAGAGTTTTCTCTCAAAAGAATATGTAAGAATAACACGTTATAAGGAAATACAATGTTGTAGAGAAAAGACAAATACGTACATATTGGAAACACTTAAACTATACGAGAAGAAATAATGCATCATACAAAATTAGTTTGTATCTCCTAAACAGCACGTTGTAACTCGAAAAGATTTGGTGTGGCGTGTACGTCTAAACGTGTAGCCTCAAAGAGAACGCACAGGAAAATTTTCATTCATCAAAATTTGTCAGAAACCACGTTTTAAAGAAATCCCGCATTGTGCGAAATTATCTTATTTTTCCTAAACAACATGTTATAAATCGAAAAGCTTTGGTGTTGCGTGTATGTCTAAGCATGTAGCCTCAAAAGAGAAGGCACAGGAGAGTTTTCTCGAAAGAATATGTAAGAATACCACGTTATAAGGAAATACTGTGTTGCAGAGTAAAGACAAATACGTACATATTGGAAACAATTTACAAGAAGAAATAACCCATCGTACAAAATTAGCTTGTATCTCCTAAACTACACGTTGTAACTCGAAAAGATTTGGTGTGGCGTGTACGTCTAATCGTGTAGCCTTAAATGAGAACCCACTGGAGAATTTTCGTTCTTCAAATTTTTTTTAGAAAACCACGTTTTAAGGAAATCACGCATCGTGTGAAATTATCTTGTTTTTCCTAAACAACAAATTTTAACTCGAAAAGCTTTGTTGTTGCGTGTATGTCTAAGCGAGTAGCATCAAAAAAGAAGAGGCACAGGAGAGTATTCTCTCGAAAGAATACATAAGAATACCACATTATAAGGAAATACAGTGTGGCAGAGTAAAGACAAATACATACATAGTGGAAACACTTTACAAGAAGAAATAACGCATCGTACAAAATTAGGTTGTATCTCTTAAACAGCACTTTGTAACTCGAAAAGATTTGGTGTGGCGTGTACATCTAAACGTGTAGCCTCAAAGGAGAACCCAAAGGAGAATTTTCTTTCATCAAAATTTGTCAGAAAACCACGTTTAAGGAAATCCCGCATCGTGTGAAATTATCTTGTTTTTCCTAAAGAACACGTTGTAACTCGAAAAGCTTTGGTGTTGCGTGTATGTCTAAGCTTGTAGCCTCAAAAGAGAAGGCAAAGGAGAGTTTTCTCTCAAAAGAATATGTAAGAATACCACGTTATAAGGAAATACAGTGTTGCAAAGTAAAGACAAATACGTACATTTTGGAAACACTTTACGAGAAGAATTAACGCCTCGTACAAAATTAGTTTGTATCTCCTAAACAACACGTTGTAACTCGAAAAGATTTGGAGTGGCTTGTACGTCTAAACGTGTAGCCTCAAAAGAGAACCCACAGGAGAATTTTCTTTCGTCAAAATTTGTCAGAAAACCACGTTTTAAGGAAATCCGGCATCGTGCGAATTTATCTTGTTTTTCCTAATCAACACGTTGTAACACAAAATGCTTTGGTTGTGCGTGTATGTCTAAGCGCGTAGCCTCAAAAGAAAAAGCACAGGAGAGTTTTCTCTCGAAAGAATATGTAGGAATACCACGTTATAAGGAAATACAGTGTTGCAGAGTAAAGACAAATACGTACCTATTGGAAACACTTAAACTTTACGAGAATAAAAAAATGCATCGTAAAAAATTAGCTTGTATCTCATAAACAGCACGTTGTAACTCGAAAAGATTTGGTGTGGTGTGTATGTCTAAACGTGTAGCCTCAAAAGAGAACCCACAGGAGAATTTTCTTTCATCAAAATTTGTCAGAAAACCAAGTTTTAAGGAAATCCCGCATCGTGCGAAATTATCTTGTTTTTCCTAAACAACATGTTGTAACTCAAAAGCTTTGGTGTTGCGTGTATGTCTAAGCGTGTAGCCTCAAAAGAGAAGGCACAGGAGAGTTTTCTCACGAAAGAATATGTAAGAATACCACGTTATAAGGAAATACAGTTTTGCAGAATAAAGACAAATACGTACCTATTGGAAACACTTAAAGTTTATGAGAAGAAATAACGCATCTTAAAAAATTAGCTTGTATCTCCTAAACAACACATTGTAACTCGAAAAGACTTGGTGTGGCGTGTACATCTAAACGTGTAGCCTCAAAAGAGAACCTACAGGAGAATTTTCTTTCGTCAAAATTTGTCAGAAAACCACGTTTTAAGGAAATCCCATATCGTGCGAAATTATATTATTTTTCCTAAACAACATGTTGTAACATGAAAAGCATTGGTCTTGTGAGTATGTCTTAGCATGTAGCCTCAAAGGAGAACGCACAGGAGAGTTTTGTCTCGAAAAAATATGTAAGAATACCACGTTATAAGGAAATCGAATGTTGCAGAGTAAAGACAAATACATACTTATTGGAAACACGTTTCGAAAAGAAATAACGCATCGTAAAAATTAGCTTGTATCTCCTAAACAACACGATGTAACTCGAAAAGATTTGGTGGGGCGTGTACGTCTAAACGTGTAGCCTCAAAAGAGAACCCACAGGATAATTTTCTTTCGTCAAAATTTGTCAGAAAACCATGTTTTAAGGTAATCCCGCATCGTGCGAAATTATCTTGTTTTTCCTAATCAACATGTTGTAACTCGAAAAGCTTTGGTGTTGCGTGTATGTCTAAGCGTGTAGCCTCAAAAGAGAAGGCACAGGAGAGTTTTCTCTTGAAAGAATATGTAAGTATACCACGTTATAAAGAAATACAGTTTTGCAGAGTAAAGACAAATATGTATGCATTGGAGAAACTTTAGGAGTAGAAATAACGCATCGTACAAAATTAGCTTGTATCTCCTAAACAACACGTTGTAACTCGAAAATATTTGGTATAGCGTGTATGTCTAAACATGTAGCCTCAAAAGAGAACCCACAGGAGAATTTTCATTCGTCAAAATTTGTCAGAAAACCACGTTTTAAGGAAATCCTGCATCGTGAAAAATTATCTTGTTTTGCCTAAACAACACGTTGTAATTCGAAAAGCTTTGGTGTTGCGTGTATGTCTAACCGTTTAGCCTCAAAAGAGAAGGCACAGGAGAGTTTTCTCTCGAAAGAATATGTAAGAATACCACGTTATAAGGAAATACAGTGTTGCAGATAAAGACAAATACATACGTATTGGAAACACTTAAACTTTACGAGAAGAAATAACTTATCGTAAAAAATTAGCTTGTATCTCCTAAACAACACGTTGTAACTCGAAAAGATTTGGTGTGGCGTGTAAGTCTAAACGTGTAGCCTCAAAAGAGAACCCACAGGAGAATTTTCTTTGTCAAAATTTGTCAGAAAACCATGTTTTAAGGAAATCCCGCATCTTGCAAAATTATCTTTTTCCTAAACAACTCATCTTAACGCATAAAGCTTTGGTGTTGCATGTATGTCTAAGCGTGTAGCCTCAAAAGAGAAGGCACAGGAGAGTTTTCTCTCGAAACAATATGTAAGAATACCACGTTATAAGGAAATACAGTGTTGCAGAGTAAAGACAATTACGTATGTATTGGAAACACTTAAACATTAGAGAAGAAATAAAGCATCATACAAAATTAGCTTATATCTCCTAAACAACACGTTGTAACTCGAAACGATTCGGTGTGGCGTTTACAACTAAACATGTAGCCTTAAAAGAGAACCCACAGGAGAATTTTCTTCGTCAAAATTTGTCAGAAAACCATGTTTTAAGGAAATCCCGCATCGTTCGAAAATATCTTGTTTTTTCTAAACAACACATCGTAACTCGAAAAGCTTTGGTGTTGCGTGTATGTCTAGGCGTGTAGCCTCAAAAGAGACGGCAATGGAGAGTTTTCTCTCGAAAGAATATGTAAGAATACCACGTTATAAGGAAATACAGTGTTGCAGAGTAAAGACAAATAAGCACTTATTGGAAACACTTAAACTTTACGAGAAGAAATGATGCATCATAAAAATTAGCTTGTATCTCCGAAACAGCACGTTGCAACTTGAAAAGATTTGGTGTGGCGTGTATATCTAAACGTGTAGCCTCAAAAGAGAACCCACAAGAGAATTTTCTTTCCTCAAAATTTGTCAGAAAACCACGTTTTAAGGAAATCCCGCATCGTGTGTAATTATCTTGTTTTTCCTAAACAACACGCTGTAACTTGAAAAGCTTTGGTGTTGCGTGTATTTCTAAGCGTGTAGCATCAAAAGAGAAGGCACAGGAGAGTTTTCTCTCGAAAGGATATGTAAGAATACCACGTTATAAGGAAATACAGTGTTGCAGAGTAAAGACAAATACGTACATATTGGAAACACTTAAACTTTACGAGAAGAAATAACTTATCGTACAAAATTAGCTTGTATCTCCTAAACAACACGTTGTAACTCGAAAAGATTTGGTGTGGCATGTGCATCTAAACGTGTAGCCTCAAAAGAGAACCCACAGTAGAATTTTCTTTCGTCAAAATTTTTCAGACAACCACATTTTAAGGAAATCCGGCATTGTGCGAAGTTATCTATTTTTTCCTAAACAAAACGTCCTGACTCGAAAATCTTTGGTGTTGCGTGTATGTCTAAGCGTGTAGCCTCAAAAGAGAAGGCACAGGAGAGTTTTCTCTCGAAAGAATATGTAAGAATACCATGTTATAAGGAAATACAGTGTTGCAGATTAAAGACAAATACGTATATATTGGAAACATTTTACGAGAAGAAATAATGCTTCGTACAAGCTTGTATCTCCTAAACAACACGTTTTAACTCAAAATGATTTGGTGTGGCGTGTATGTCTAAACATGTAGCCTCAAAAGAGAACCCACAGGAGAATTTTCTTTCGTCAAAATTTGTTAGAAAACCACATTTTAAGGAAATACTGCATCGTGCGAAATTATATTGTTTTTCCTAAACAACACTTCGTAACTCGAAAAGCTTTGGTTTTGTGTGTATGTCTAAACATGTAGCCTCAAAGGAGAAGGCACAGGAGAGTTTTCTCTCGAACGAATATGTAAGAATACCACCTTATAAGGATATACAGTGTTGCAGAGAAAAGACAAATACGTACATATTGGAAACACTTAAACTTACGAGAAGAAATAATGCATCGTACAAAATTAGCTTGTACCTCCTAAACAACACGTTGTAACTCGGAAAGATTTGATGTGGCTTGTACGTCTAAAAGTGTAGCCTCAAAAAAGAACCCACAGGAGAATATTCTTAGGTCAAAATTTGTCAGAAAACCACGTTTTAAGGAAATCCCGCATCGTGAGAAATTATCTTGTTTTTCCTAAACAACATATTTTAACTCGATAAGCTTTGTTGTTGCGTGTACATCTAAGCGTGTAGCCTCAAAAGAGAAGGCACAGGAAAGTTTTCTCTCGAAAGAATATGTAAGAATACCACGTTATAAGGAAATACAGTGTTGCAGATTAAAGACAAAAAGTACATATTGGAAACACTTTACGAGAAGAAATAACGCATCGTACAAAATTAGCTTGTATCTCCAAAACAACACGTTTTAACTCGAAAAGATTTGGTGTGGCGTGTACGTCTAAACGTGTAGCCTCAAATGAGAACCCACAGGAGAATTTTCTTTCTTCAAAATTGGTCAGTAAACCACGTTTTAAGGAAATCCCACATCATGCGAAATTATCTTGTTTTTCCTAAACAACACGTCGTAACTCGAAAAGCTTTGGTGTTGCGTGTATGTCTAAGCATGTAGCCTCAAAAGAGAAGGCACAGGAGAGTTTTCTCTCTAAAGAATATGTAAGAATACCACGTTATAAGGAAATACAGTGTTGCAGAGTAAAGACAAATACCTACGTATTGGAAACACTTTAGAAGAAGAAATAATGCATCGTACAAAATTAGCTTGTATCTCCTAAACTACACGTTATAACTCGAAAAGATTTGGTGTGGGGTGTACGTATAAACGTGTAGCCTCAAAAGAGAACCCACAGGAGTATTTTCTTTCATCAAAATTTTTTCAGAAAACCACGTTTTAAGGAAATCCCGCATCGTGCGAAATTATCTTGTTTTTCCTAAACAACACGTTGTAACTCGAAAAGCTTTGGTGTTGCATGTATGTCTAAGCATGTAGCCACAAAAGGGAATGCACAGGAGAGCTTTCTCTCGAAAGAATATGTAAGAATACCACGTTATAAGGAAATACAGTGTTGCAGAGTAAAGACAAATACATACTTATTGGAAACACTTAAACTTTATGAGAAGAAATAATGCATCATACAAAATTAGCTTGTATCTCCTAACAGCACGTTGTAACTCGAAAAGATTTGGTGTGGCGTGTACTTCTAAACGTGTAGCCTCAAAAGAGAACCACACAGGAGAATTTTCTTTCGTCAAAATTGGTCAGTAAACCACGTTTTAAGGAAATCCCACATCATGCGAAATTATCTTGTTTTTCCTAAACAACACGTCGTAACTCGAAAAGCTTTGGTGTTGCGTGTATGTCTAAGCATGTAGCCTCAAAAGAGAAGGCACAGGAGAGTTTTCTCTCTAAAGAATATGTAAGAATACCACGTTATAAGGAAATACAGTGTTGCAGAGTAAAGACAAATACCTACGTATTGGAAACACTTTAGAAGAAGAAATAATGCATCGTACAAAATTAGCTTGTATCTCCTAAACTACACGTTATAACTCGAAAAAATTTGGTGTGGGGTGTACGTATAAACGTGTAGCCTCAAAAGAGAACCCACAGGAGTATTTTCTTTCATCAAAATTTTTTCAGAAAACCACGTTTTAAGGAAATCCCGCATCGTGCGAAATTATCTTGTTTTTCCTAAACAACACGTTGTAACTCGAAAAGCTTTGGTGTTGCATGTATGTCTAAGCATGTAGCCACAAAAGGGAATGCACAGGAGAGTTTTCTCTCGAAAGAATATGTAAGAATACCACGTTATAAGGAAATACAGTGTTGCAGAGTAAAGACAAATACATACATATTGGAAATACTTAAACTTTATGAGAAGAAATAATGCATCATACAAAATTAGCTTGTATCTCCTAACAGCACGTTGTAACTCGAAAAGATTTGGTGTGGCGTGTACTTCCAAACGTGTAGCCTCAAAAGAGAACCATACAGGAGAATTTTCGTTTGTCAAAATTTGTCTGAAAACCATGTTTTAAGGAAATCCCGCATCGTTGGAAATTACCTTGTTTTTCCTAAACAACACGTTGTCACTCGAAAAGCTTTGGTGTTGCGTGTATGTCTAAGCGTATAGCCTCAAAAGAGAAGGCACAGGAGAGTTTTCTCTCCAAATAATATGTAAGAATACCACGTTATAAGGAATTACAGTGTTGCAGAGTAAAGCAAATACATACGTATTGGAAACACTTTACAAGAAGAAATAACGCATCATACAAAATTAGCTTGTATCTCCTAAACAATACGTTGTAACTCGGAAAGATTTGATGTGGTTTGTACGTCTAAACGTGTGGCCTCAAAGGAGAACCCACAGGATAATATTCTTTAGTCAAAATTAGTCAGAAAACCACGTTTTAAGGAAATCCCGCATCGTGCAAAATTATCTTGGTTTTCCTAAAGAACACGTTGTAACTCGAAAAGCTTTGCTGTTGCGTGAATGTCTAAGCGCGAAGCCTCAAAAGAGAAGGCACAGGAGAGTTTTCCCTTGAAAGAATATGTAAGAATACCAAGTTATAAGGAAATACAGTGTTGCAGAGTAAAGACAGATATGTAATTATTGGAAACACTTTACAAGAAGAAATAATGCATCGCACAAAATTAGCTTGTTTCTCCTAAGCTACACGTTGTAACTCGAAAAGATTTGGTGTGGCGTGTACATCTAAACGTGTAGCCTCAAAAGAGAACCCAGAGGAGAGTTTTCTTTCGTCAAATTTTTTTTCAGAAAACCACGTTTTAAGGAAATCCCGCATCGTGCTAAATTATCTTGTTTTTCGTAAACAACACGTTGTCACTCGAAAAGCTTTGGTGTTGCGTGTATGTCTAAGCTTGTAGCCCCAAAGAGAACGCACAGGAGAGTTTTCTCTCGAAAGAATATGTAAGAATACCACGTTATAAGGAAGTACAGTGTTGCAGAGTAAAGCAAATACATACGTATTGGAAACACTTTACAAGAAGAAATAACGTATCATACAAAATTAGCTTGTATCTCCTAAACAACACATTGTAACTCAGAAAGATTTGATGTGGCTTGTATGTCTAAACGTGTAGCCTCAAAGGAGAACCCACAGGAGAATAATCTTTAGTCAAAATTGGTCAGAAAACCACGTTTTAAGGAAATCCCGCATTGTGCGAAATTATCTTTTTTTTCCTAAAGAACACTTTGTAACTCGAAAAGCTTTGGTGTTGCATGTATGTCTAAGCGTGTAGCCTCAAAAGAGAAGGCACAGGAGAGTTTTCTCTCGAAAGAATACGTAAGAATATCACGTTATATGGAAATACAGTGTTGCAGAGTAAAGACAAATACGTACGTATTCGAAACACTTTACAAGAAGAAATAACGCATCGTACAAAATTACGTTGTATCTCCTAAATTACACGTTGTAACTCGAAAAGATTTCGTATGGCGTGTACGTCTAAACATGTAGCCTGAAAAGAGAACCCACAGGAGAATTTTCTTTCGTCAAATTTTTTTCAGAAAACCACGTTTTAAGGAAATCCCGCATTGTGCGAAATTATCTTGTTTTTCCTAAAGAACACGTTGTAACTCGAAAAGCTTTGGTGTTTAGTGTATGTCTAAGCGTGTAGCCTCAAAAGAGAACGCACAGGAGTGTTTTCTCTCGAAAGAATATGTAAGCATACCACGTTATTAGGAAATACAGTGTTGCAGAGTCAAGAAAAATATGTACGTATTGGAAACACTTTACGAGAAGAAATAACGCATCAAACAAAATTACCTTGTATCTCCTAAACAACACGTTGTAACTCGAAATGATTTGGCATGGCGTGTATGTCTAAACGTGTAGCCTCAAAAGAGAACCCACAGGAGAATTTTCTTTCGTCAAAACTTGTCAGAAAACAATTTTTTAAGGAAATCCCGCATCGTGCGAAATTATCTTGTGTTTCCAAACAACACATCGTAACTCGAAAAGCTTTGATGTTGCGTGTATGTCTAAGCATGTACCCTCAAAAGAGAAGGCACAGGAGAGTTTTCTCTCAAAAGAATAGGTAAGAATACCACGTTATAATGAAATACAGTGTTGCAGACTAAAGACAAATACGTACGTATTGGAAACACTTAAACTTTACGAGAAGAAATAACTTATCATACAAAATTAGCTTGTATCTCCTAAACAGCACGTTGTAACTCGAAAAGATTTGGTGTGGCGTGTACGTCTAAATGTGTAGCCTTAAAAGAGAACCCCCAGGAGAATTTTCTTTCGTCAAAATTTTTCAGAAAACCACGTTTTAAGGAAATCCCGCATCGTGCGAAATTATCTTGTTTTTCCTAAACAACACGTCGTTACTAGAAAAGCTTTGGTGTTGCGTGTATGTCTAAGCATGTAGCCTCAAAAGAGAATGCACTGGAGAGTTTTCTCTCGAAAGAATATGTAAGAATACCACAATATAAGCAAATACAGTGTTGCAGAGTAAAGACAAATATGTACTTATTGGAAACACTTTACGAGGAGAAATAACGCATAGTAAAAAAATTAGCTTGTATCTCCTAAACAACACATTGTAACTCGAAAACATTTGGTGTGGCGTGTACGTCTAAAGGTGTAGCCTCAAAAGAGTACCCAGAGGAAATTTTTCTTTCGTCAAAATTTGTCACAAAACCACGTTTTAAGGAAATCACGCATCCTGCGAAAAATCTTGTTTTTCCTAAACAACACATTGTAACTCGAAAAGCTTTGGTGTTGCGTGTATGTCTATGCGTGTAGCCTCAAAAGAGAAGGCACAGGAGAGTTTTCTCTGGAAACAATATGTAACAATACCACGTTATAAGGAAATACAGTGTTGCAGAATAAAGACAAATCCATACATATTGGAAACACTTAAACTTTACGAGAAGAAATAATGCATCGTACAAAATTAGCTTGTATCTCTTAACAGCACGTTGTAACTAGAAATGATTTGGTGTGGCGTGTACTTCTAAACGTGTAGCCTCAAAAGAGAACCCACAGGAGAATTTTCTTGCGTCAAAATTTGTCAGAAAACCACGGTTTAAGGAAATCCCGCATCATGCGAAATTATCTGGTTATTCCTAAACAACACGTTGTAACTCGAAAACCTTTGGTGTTTCGTGTAAGTCTTAGCGTGTAGCCTCAAAAGAGAAGGCAACGGAGAGTTTTCTCTCAAAAGAATATGTAAGAATACCACGTAAATAGGAACTACAGTGTTGCAGAGTAAAGACAAGTACGTACGTATTGGAAACACTTTAGGAGAAGAAACAACGCATCATAAAAAATTAACTTGTATCTCCTAAACAACACGTTGTAACTCGAAAATATTTGGTGTGGCGTGTGCGTCTAAACGTGTAGCCTCAAAAGAGAACACACAGGAGAATTTTCTTTCATCAAAATTTGTCAGAAACCACGTTTTAAGGAAATCTTGCATCGTGCGAAATTATCTTGTTTTTCCTAAACAACATGTTGTATCTCGAAAAGCTTTGCTGTTGCGTGTATGTCTAAGCGTGTCGCCTCACAAGAGAACGCACAGGAGAGTTTTCTCTCGAAAGAATATGTAAGAATACCACGTTATAAGGAAATACAGTGTTGCAGAGTAAAGACAAATACATACGTATTGGAAACACTTTAAGAGAAGAAATAATGCATCGTAAAAAATTAGCTTGTATCTTCTAAACAACACGTTGTAACTCGAAAAGATTTGTTTTGGCTCGTACGACTACACGTGTAGCCTCAAAAGAGAATGCATAGGAGAACTTTCTTTGGTCAAAATTTTTCAGAAAACCACGTTTTATGGAAATCTCGCATCGTGCGAAATTATCTTGTTTTTCCTAAACAAAACGTTGTAACTCGAAAAGCTTTGGCGTTGCGTGTATGCCTAAGCATGTAGCCTCAAAAGAGAACACACAGGAGAGTTTTCCCTCGAAAGAATATGTAAGAATACCACGTTATAGGGAAATACAATGTTGCAGAGTAAAGAGAAATAAGTACGTATTGGAAACACTTTGCGAGAAGAAATAACGCATCATAAAAAATTAGCTTGTATCTCCTAAACAACACGTGGTAACTCGAAAGGATTTGGTGTGGCATGTACGTCTAAACGTGTAGCCTCAAAAGAGAACCCACAGGATAATTTTCTTTCGTCAAAATTTGTGAGAAAACCACATTTTAAGGAAATCACGCATCGTGCGAAATAATCTTGATTTTCATAAACAACACGTTGTAACTCGAAAAGCTTTGGTGATGCCTGTATGTCTAAGTGTGTAGCCTCAAAGGGAACGCACAGGATAGTTTTCTCTCGAAAGAATATGTAAGAATACCAAGTTATAAGGAAATACAGTGTTGCAGAGTAAAGAAAAATATGTACGTATTGGAAAACTTTACGAGAAGAAATAACGCATCGTACAAAATTAGCTTGTATCTCCTAAACAACACGTTGTAACTCGAAAAGATTTGGTGCGGCGTGTACGTCTAAATGTGTAGCTTCAAAAGAGAACCCACAGGAGAATTTTCTTTCGTTAAAATTTTTCAGAAAACCACGTTTTAAGGAAATCCCGCATCGTGCGAAATCATCTTCTTTTTCCTAAACAACAAGTTGTAACTCGAAAAGCTTTGGTGTTGCGTGTATGTCTAAGCGTGGAGCCTCAAAAGAGAAGGCACAGGAGAGTTTTCTCTTGAAAGAATATGTAAGAATACCACGTTATAAGGAAATAAAATTTTGATGAGTAAAGACAAATAAGTACATATTGGAAACACTTTACGAGAAGAAATAACGCATCTTACAAAATTAGCTTGTATCTCCTAAACAACACGTTGTTACTCGAAAACATTTGGTGTGACGTGTATGTCTAAATGTGTACCCTCAAAAGAGAACCAACAGGAGAGTTTTCTTTCATCAAAATTTGTCAGAAACCACGTTTTAAGGAAATCTCGCATCGTGCGAAATTATCTTGTTTTTCCTAAACAACACGTTGTAACTCGAAAAGCTTTTGTGTTGCATGTATGTCTAAGCGTGTAGCCTCAACAGAGAACGCAAAGGAGAGTTTTCTCTCGAAAGAATATGTAAGAATATCACGTTATAAGGAAATACAGTGTTGCAGAGTAAAGATAAACACGTACGTATTGGAAACACTTTACTAGAAGAATTAACGCATAGTAAAAAATTAACATGTATCTCCTAAACAACACGTTGTAACTCAAAACGATCTGGTGTGGCGTGTATGTCTAAACGTGTAGCCTCAAAAGAGAACCCACAGGAGAATTTTCTTTCTTCAAAATTTTTGAGAAAACCACGTTTTAAGGAAATCCTGCATCGTGCGACATCATCTTCTTTTTCCTAAACAACATGTTGTAACTCGAAAAACTTTAGTGTTGCGTGTATGTCTAAACGTGGAGCCTCAAAAGAGAAGGCACAGGAGAGTTTTCTCTCGAAAGAATATGTAAGAACACCACGCTATTAGGAAATACAATTTTGCAGAGTAAAGACAAATACGTACATATTGGGAACACTTTACGAGAAGAAATAATGCATTATTAAAAATTAGCTTTTATCTCCTAAACAACACGTTGTAACTCGAAAAGATTTGGTTTGGCATGTAAGTCTAAACGTGTAGCCTCAAAAGAGAACCAACAGGAGAATTTTCTTTCGTCAAAATTTGTCAGAAAACCACGTTTTAAGGAAATCCCGCATCGTGCGAAATTATTTGTTTTTCCTAAACAACACGTTGTAACTCGAAACGCTTTGGTGTTGCGTGTATGTCTAAGGGTGTAGCCTCAAAAGAGAATGCACAGGAGAGTTTTCTCTCGGAAGAACATGTAAGAATACCACGTTATAAGGAAATACAGTGTTGCAGAGTAAAGACAAAAACGTACATATTGGAAACACTTTACGAGAAGAAATAACGCATCATAAATTATTAATTTGTATCTCCTAAACAACAAGTGGTAACTCGAAAAGATTTGGTTTGGCGTGTACGTCTAAAAGTGTAGCCTCAAAGACAACGAACAGGAGAATTTTCTTTCGTCAAAATTTGTGAGAAAACCATGTTTTAAGGAAATCCTGCATCCTGCGAAATTATCTTGTTTTTCCTAAACAACACGTTGTAATTCAAAAAGCTTTGGTGTTGCGTGTATATCTAAGCTTGTAGCCTCAAAAGAGAACGCACAGTAGAGTATTCTCTCGAAACAATATGTGAGAATACCACGTTATAAGGAAATACAGTGTTGCAGACTAAAGACAAATACGTAAGTATTGGAAAAAACTTTACGAAAAGATATAATGCATCATACAAAATTAGCTTGTATCTCCTAAACAACGCGTTGTAACTCGAATGGATTTGGTGTGGCATGTGCGGCTAAACGTGTAGCCTCAAAAGAGAAACCACAGGAGGATTTTCCTTCGTCAAAATTTGTCAGAAACCCACGTTTTATGGAAATCCCGCATCGTGCGAAATTATCTTGTTTCTCCTAAACAACACGTTGTAATTCGAAAAGCTTTGGTGTTGCATGTATGTCTAAGCGTGTGGCCTCAAAAGAGAATTCACAGGAGAGTTTCTGTCGAAAGAATATGTAAGAATACCACGTTATAAGGAAATACAGTGTTGCAGCATAAAGACAAATACGTACTTATTGGAAACACTTTACGAGAAGAAATAACGCATCGTACAAAATTAGCTTGTATCTCCTAACTAACACGTTGTAACTCGAAAAGATTTCGTGTGGCGTGTACGTCTAAACGTGTAGCTTCAAAAGAGAACCGACAAGAGAATTTTCTTTCGTCAAAATTTGTCAGAAAACCATGTTCTAAGGAAATACCTCATCGTGCGAAATTACCTTGTTTTTCCTAAACTACACGTTGTAACTCGATATGCTTTGGTGTTGCGTGTATGTCTAAGCGTGTAGCCTCAAAAGAGGACACAGGAGAGTTTTCTCTCGAAAGAATATGTAGGAATACCACGTTATAAGGAAATACAGTGTTGCAGAGTAAAGATAAATAGGTAGTAATTGTAAATACTATACGAGAAGAAATGATGCATGGTACAAAATTAGCTTGTATCCCCTAAACAACACGTTGTAATTCGAAAATATTTGGTGTGGCGTGTGCGTCTAAACGTATAGCCTCAAAAGAGAACCGACAGGAGAATTTTCTTTCTTCAAAATTTGTCAGAAAACCACGTTTTAAGGAAATCCCTCATCGTGCGAACTTATCTTGTTTTTCCTAAACAACACGTTGTAACTCAAAAAGCTTTGGTGTTCGTGTATGTCTAAGCATGTAGCCTCAAAAGAGAATGCACAGGAGAGTTTTCTCTCGAAAGAATATATAAGAATACCACGTTATAAGGAAATACAGTGTTGCAAAATAAAGACAAATACGTACGTATTGAAAACACTTTACGAGAAGAAATAATGCATCGTACAAAATTAGCTTGTTTCTCCTAAAGAACACGTTGTAACTCGAAAATATTTGGCGTGGTGTGTACGTCTAACCATGTAGCCTCAAAAGAGAACCCACAGGAGAAATTTCTTTCGTCAAAATTTGTCAGAAAACCACGTTTTAAGGAAATCCCGCATCATGCGAAATTATCTTGTTTTTCCTAAACAACACGTTGTAACTCGAAAAGCTTTGGTGTTTCGTGTATGTCTAAGCATGTAGCCTCAAAAGAGAAGGCACAGGAGAGTTTTCTCTCAAAATAATATGCAAGAATACCACGTTATAAGGAAATACAGTGTTGCAGAATAAAGACAAATACGTATGTATTGGAAACACTTTAGGAGAAGAAATAACGTATCTTACAAAATTAGCTTGTATCTCCAAAACAACACGTTGTAACTCGAAAAGATTTGGTGTGGCATATTCCTCTAAACGTGTAGCCTCAAAAGAGAACCCACAGGAGAATTTTCTTTGGTCAAAATTTGTCAGAAAACCAGGTTTTAACGAAATCCCATATCGTGCGAAATTATCTTGTTTTTCCTAAACAACACGTTGTAACTCGAAAATCTTTGGTGTTGCGTGTATGTCTAAGCGTGTAGCCTCAAAGAGAACACACAGGAGAGTTTTCTCTCGAAAGAATATGTAAGAATACCACGTTATAAGGAAATACAGTGTTGCAGAGTAAAGACAAATACGTACTTATTGGAAACAGTTTACGAGAAGAAATAACGCATCATAAAATATTTGCTTGTATCTTCTAAACAACACGTTGTAACTCGAAAAGATTTGGTGTGGCGTGTACGTCTAAACGTGTAGCCTCAAAAGAGAACTTATAGGAGAATTTTCTTTCGTCAAAATTTTTTCAGAAAATCACATTTTAAGGAAATCCCGCATCGTGCGAAATTATCTTGATTTTCCTAAACAAAACCTTGTAACTCGAAAAGCTTTCGTGTTGCGTGTATGTCTAAGTGTGTAACCTCAAAAGAGAAGGCACAGGAGAGTTTTCTCTCGAAAGAATATGTAAGAATACCACGTTAATAGGAAATGCAGTGTTGCAGAGTAAAGACAAATATGTACCTATTGGAAACACTTTACGAGAAGAAATAACGCATCGTACAAAATTAGCTTGTATCTCCTAAACAACACGTTGTAACTCGAAAAGATTTGGTGTGGCGTGTACGTCTAAACATGTAGCCTCAAAAGAGAACCCATAGGAGAATTTTCTTTCATCAAAATTTTTCAGAAAATCACGTTTTAAGGAAATCCCGCATCGTGCGAAATTATCTTGTTTTTCCTAAACAACACGTTGTAACTCGAAAAGCTTTCGTGTTGCGTGTATGCCTAAGTGTGTAGCCTCAAAAGAGAAGGCACAGGAGAGTTTTCTCTCGAACGAATATATAAGAATACCACATTATAAGGAAATACAGTGTTGCAGAGTAAAGAGAAATACATACGTATTGGAAACACTTTACGAGAAGAAATAACGCATCATACAAAATTAGCTTCTATCTCCTAAACAACACGTTGTAACTCGAAAGGAATTGGTGTGGCGTGTACGTCTAAACGTGTAGCCTCATAAGAGAACCCATAGGAGAATTTTCTTTCATCAAAATTTTTCAGGATTTCCATAAAACCTGGTTTTCTGACAAATTTTGACCAAAGAAAATTCTCCTGTGGGTTCTTTTGAGGCTACACGTTTAGAAATGCACGCCACACCAAATCTTTTCGAGTTACAACGTGTTGTTTAGGAGATACAAGCTAATTTTTACAATGCACTATTTCTTATTGTAAAGTGTTTCCAATGCGTAGGTATTTCTCTTTACTCTGCAACACTGTATTTCCTCATAACGTGGTATTCTTACATATTCTTTCGCAGGAAACTGTCCTGTGCGTTCTCCTTTGAGGCTACAAGCTTAGACATACACGCAACACCAAAGCTTTTCGAGTTACAACGTGTTGTTTAGGAAATACAAGATAATTTCGCATGATGTGGGATTTCCGTAAAACATGGTATTCTGAAAAATTTTGACGAAAGAAAATTCTCCTGTGGGTTCCCTTTTGAGGCTACACGTTTAGATGCAAACGTCACATCAAATCTTTTCGAGTTACAACGAGTTGTTTAGGAGGTACAAGCTAATTTTGTACCATGCGTTATTTCTTCTCGTAACGTGTTTCCAATACGTAAGTATTTGTCATTACTCTGCAACACTGTATTTCCTTATACCGTGGTATTCTTACATATTCTTTCGAGAGAAAACTCTCCTGTGCATTCTCTTTTGAGGCTACATGCTTAGACATACACGCAACACCAAAGCTTTTCGAGTTACAACGTGTTGTTTAGGAAAAACAAGATAATTTCACACGATGCAGGATTTCCTTAAAACGTGGCTTGCTGACAAATTTTGACCAAAGAAAATTCTCCGGTGGCTTCTCTTTTGAGGCTACACCTTTAGACTTACATGCCAAACAAAATCTTTTCGAGTTACAAGGTGTTGTTTAGGAGATACAAGCTAGTTTTGTACAAATGCGTTATTTCTTCTTCTAAAGTTTTTCCAATACGTACATATTTTTCTTTACTCTGCAACACTGTATTTCCTTATAATGTGGTTTTCTTACATATTCTTTCGAGAGAAAACTCTCCTGTGCTCTCTCTTTTGAGGCTACATGCTTAGACATACACGCAACACCAAAGCTTTTCAAGTTGCAACGTGTAGTTTAGGAAAAACAAGATAATTTCGTACGATGCGTGATTTCCTTAGAAAATGTTTTTCAGACAAATTTTGACGGAAGAAAATTCTCCTGTGGGTTCTCTTTTGAGGCTACACGTTTAGACGTACACACCACACCAAATATTTTCGAGTTACAACGTGTTGTTTAGGAGATGCAAGCTAATTTTGTACGATGCGTTATTTCTTCTCATAAAGTGTTTTCTATGCGTACATATTTGTCTTTATTCTGCAACACTGTATTTCCTTATAACTTGGTAGTCTTACATATTCTTTCGAGAGAAAACTCTTTTGTAATATGCGTTATTTCTTCTCGTAAAGTATTTACAATAACTACCTATTTATCTTTACTCTGCAACACTGTATTTACTTATAACGTGGTATTCTTACATATTCTTTCGAGAGAAAACTCTCCTGTGCATTCTCTTTTGAGGCTACACGCATAGACGTACACGCAACACCAAAGCTTTTCGAGTTACAATGTGTTGTTTAGGAAAAACAAGATAATTTTGCACGATACGGGATTTCCTTAATACATGGTTTTCTGACAAATTTTGACGAAAGAAAATTCTCCTGTGGGTTCTCTTTTGAGGCTACACGTTTAGACATACACGCCACACCAAATCTTTCGAGTTACAAAGTGTTGTTTAGGAGATAAAAGCTTAATTTTTACGATGCTTTATTTCTTCTCATAAAGTGTTTCCAATACGTACATATTTGTCTTTACTCTGCAACACTGTATTTCCTTATAACATTGTATTCTTACATATTCTTTCGAGAGAAAACTCTCCTGTGCATTGTCTTTTGAGGCTACACGCTTAGACATACAGGCAACACCAAAGCTTTTCGAGTTACAACGTGTTGTTTAGGAAAAACAAGATAATTTCGCACAATGAGGGATTTCATTAAAACGTGATTTCTGAAAAATTTTGACGAAAGAAAATTCTCCTGTCGGTCCTCTTTTGAGGCTACACGTTTAGACGTACATGCCACACCAAATATTTTCGAATTCCAACGTGTGGTTTAGGAGATACAATCTAATTTTGTACCATGCGTCATTTCTTCTCGTAAAGTATTTACAATAACTACCTATTTATCTTTACTCTTCAACACGGTATTTCCTTATAACGTGGTATTCTTACATATTCTTTCGAGAGAAAACTCTCCTGTGCATTCTCTTTTGAGGCTACACGCTTAGACATACACGCAACACCAAAGCTTTTCGAGTTACAACGTGTTGTTTAGGAAAAACAAGATAATTTCGCACGATGCGGGATTTCCTTAAAACGTGGTTTTCTGTCAAATTTTGACCAAAGAAAATTCTCCTTTGGGTTCTCTTTTGAGGCTACACATTTAGACGTACACGCCACACCAAATCCTTTCGAGTTACAAGGTGTTGTTTACGAGATACTAGCTAATTTTGTACGATGCGTTATTTCTTCTCATAAAGTTTTTCCAATACGTACGTATTTTTCTTTACTCTGCAACACTGTATTTCCTTATAACGTGGTATTCTTACATATTCTTTCGAGAGAATACTCTCCTGTGCGCTCTCTTTTGATGCTACATGCTTAGACATACACACAACACCAAAGCTTTTCGAGTTACATTGTGCTGTTTAGGAAAAACAAGATAATTTCGCACGATGAGGGATTACCTTAAAACGTGGTTTTCTGAAAAATTTTGACGAAAGAAAATTCTCCTGTGGGTTCTCTTTTGAGGCTACACATTTAGACATACACGCCACACCAAATATTTTCGAATTACAACGTGTTGTTTAACAGATACAAGCTAATTTTGTACCATGCGTTATTTTTTCTCGTAAAGTATTTACAATAACTACCTATTGATCTTTACTCTGCAACACTGTATTTCCTTATAACATGGTATTCTTACATATTCTTTCGAGAGAAAACTCTCCTGTGCGTTCTCTTTTGAAGCTACACTCTTAGACATACACGCAACACCAAAGCTTTACGAGTTACAAAGTATTGTTTAGGAAAAACAATATAATTTCGCACGATGAGGGATTTCCTTAAAACGTGATTTTCTGACAAATTTTGACCAAAGAAAATTCTCCTGTGGGTTCTCTTTTGAGGCTACACGTTTGACGTACACGCCACACCAAATCCTTTCGAGTTACAAGGTGTTGTTTAGGAGATACAAGCTAATTTTGTAGGATGCGTTATTTCTTCTCGTAAAGTTTTTCCAATACGTACGTATTTTTCTTTACTCTGCAACACTGTATTTCCTTATAACGTGGAATTCTTACATATTCTTTCGAGAGAAAACTCTCCTGTGCGTTCTCTTTTGAGGCTAAACACTTAGACATACACGCAAAACCAAAGCTTTTCGAGTTAAAACGTGTTGTTTAGGAAAAACCAGATAATTTCGCACGATGCGGGATTTCCTTAAAACGTGGTTTTCTGACAAATTTTGACCAAAGAAAATTCTCTTGTGGGTTCTCTTTTGAGGCTACACGTTTGACGTACACGCCACACCAAATCCTTTCGAGTTACAAGGTGTTGTTTAGGAGATACAAGCTAATTTTGTAGGATGCGTTATTTCTTCTCGTAAAGTTTTTCCAATATGCACGTATTTTTCTTTACTCTGCAACACTGTATTTCCTCATAACGTGGTATTCTTACATATTCTTTCGAGAGAAAACTCTCCTGTGCACTCTCTTTTGAGGCTACATGCTTAGTCATACACGCAACACCAAATCTTTTCGAGTTAGAACGTATTGTTTAGGAGATACAAGCTAATTTTCAATGATGCACTATTTCTTCTCGTAACGTTTAAGTGTTTCCAAAAGGTACGTATTTTTCTTTACTTTGCAACACTGTATTTCCTTATGACGTGGTATTCTTACATATTTTTTCGACAGAAAACTCTCCTGTGCGTTCTCTTTTGAGGCTACACGCTTAGACATACACGCAACACCAAAGATTTTCGAGTTACAACGTGCTGTTTAGGAGATACAAGCTAATTTTGAATGATGCGTTATTTCTTATCCTAAAGTGTTTCCAAAACGTACGTATTTGTCTTTCCTCTACAACACTGTATTTCCTTATAACATGGTATTCGTACATATTCTTTCGAGACAAAACTCTCCTGTGCATTCTCTTTTGAGGCTACACGCTTAGACATACACGCAACACCAATGCATTTCGAGTTAGATCGTGTTGTTTATGAAAAACAAGATAATTTCGCAAGATGCGGGAATTCCTTAAAACGTGGTTTTCTGACAAATTTTGACGAAAGAAAATTCTCCTGTGGGTTTTCATTTGAGGCTACACGCTTAGACGTACATGCCACTCCAAATCTTTTCGAGTTACAACGTGTTGTTTAGGAGATACAAGCTAATTTTGTACGATGCGTTATTTCTTCTCCTAAAGTGTTTCCAATACGTACGTATTTGTCTTTACTCTACAACATTGTATTTCCTTATAACATGGTATTTGTACATATTCTTTCATGAGAAAACTCTCCTGTGCGTTCTCTTTTGAGGCTAGACGCTTAGACATACACGCAACACCAAAGCATTTCGAGTTAGAACATGTTGTTTAGGAAAAACAAGATAATTTCGCAAGATGCGGGAATTCTTTAAAATGTAGTTTTCTGACAAATTTGGACGAAAGAAAATTCTCCTGTGGGTTTTCATTTGAGGCTACACATTTAGACGTACACGCCACACCAAATCTTTTCGAGTTACAACGTGTTGTTTAGGAGATACAAGCTAATTTTTTACGATGCTTTATATCTTCTCGTAAAGTTTAAGTGTTTCCAAAAGCTACATATTTATCTTTAATTTGCCACACTGTATTTCCTTATAACGTGGTCTTCTTACATACTCGTTCGAGAGAAATCTCTCCTGTGCGTTCTCTTTTGAGGCTACATGCTTAGACATACATGCAACATCAAAAATTTTCGAGTTACAATGTGTTGTTTAGGAAAAACAAGATAGTTTCGCACGATGCGAGATTTCCTTAATAAGTGGTTTTCTGACAAATTTTGATGAAAGAAAATTCTCCTGTGGGTTCTCCTTTGAGGCTACACGTTTAGACGTACACGCCACACCAACTCTTTTCGAGTTACAATGTGTTGTTTAGGAGATACAAACTAAATTTTACGATGCGTTATTTCTTCTCGTAAAGTGTTTCAAATACATACGTATTTGTCTTTACTCTGCAAAATTTTATTTCCTTATAATGTGGTATTCTTACATGTTCTTTCGAGAGAAAACTCTCCTGTGAGTTCTCTTTTGAGGCTACACGCTTAGACATACACGCAACATCAAAGCTTTTCGAGTTACAACGTGTTGTTTAGGAAAAACATGATAATTTCTCACGATGAGTGATTTCCTTAAAACATGGTTTTCTGACAAATTTTAACGAAAAACAATTCTCCTGTGGGTTCTCTTTTGAGGCTACACGTTTAGACGTACACGCCACACCAAATCTTTTCGAGTTACAACATGTTGTTTAGGAGATACAAGCTAATTTTGTACGATGCATTATTTCTTCTCGTAAAGTGTTTCCAATACGTACTAATTTGTCTTTACTCTGCATCACTGTATTACCTTATAACGTGGTATTCTTACATATTCTTTCGAGAGAAAAGTCTCCTGTGCGTTCTCTTTTGAGGCTACATGATTAGACATACACGCAACACCAAAGTTTTCGAGTTACAACGTGTTGTTTAGGAAAAACAAGATAATTTCGCACGATGCGGGATTTCCTTAAAACGAGGTTTTCTGACAAATTTTGACCAAAGAAAATTCTCCTGTGTGTTCTCTTTTGAGGCTACACGTTTAGACGTACACGCCACACCAAATCTTTTCGAGTAACAACATGTTGTTTAAGAGATACGAGCTAATTTTTTGCGATGCATTCTTTCTTCCTGTGCCTTCTCTTTTGAGGCTACATGCTCATAAATGCGCGCAACACCAAAGCTTTTGGAGTTACAACGTGTTGTTTAAGAGATACAAGCTAATTTTGTACTATGCTTTACTTCTCGTAAAGTTTAAGTGTTTCCAAAAGGTACGTATTTGTCTTTACTTTGCAGCACTGTATTTTCTTATAACGTGTTATTCTTATATATTCTTTCGAGAGAAAACTCTCCTGTGCGTTCTCTTTTCTGACAAATTTTAACGAAAGAAAATTCTCCTGTGGCTTCTCTTTTGAGGCTACACGTTTAGACGTACATGCCAAACCAAATCTTTTCGAATTACAAAGTGTTGTTTAGGAGACACAAGCTAATTTTGTACGATGCGTTATTTCTTCTTGTAAAGTGTTTCCAATAGGTACATATTTGTCTTTACTCTGCAACACTGTATTTCCTTATAATGTGCGGGATTTCCTTAAAACATGGTTTTCTGACAAATTTTGACCTAAGACAATTCTCCTGTGGGTTCTCTTTTGAGGCTACACGTTTAGACGTACATGCCACACCAAATCTTTTTGGTTACAACGTGTTGTTTAGGAGATACAAGCTAATTTTTTATGATGCGTTATTTCTTCTCGTATAGTGTTTCCAATACGTACATGTTTGTCTTTACTCTGAAACACTGTAATTCCTTATAACGTGGTTTTCTTACATATTCTTTCGAGAGAAAACTCTCCTGTGCATTCTCTTTTGAGGCTACACACTTAGACATACATGCAACACCAAAGCTTTTCGAGTTACAACGTGTTGTTTAGGAAAAACAAGATAATTTCGCACAATGCGGGATTTCCTTAAAACGTGGTTTTCTGAAAAATGTTGACAAAAGAAAATTTTCCTGTGACTTCCCGTCTGAGGCTAGACGTTTAGACGTACACGCCACACCAAATCTTTTCGAGTTACAAAATGTTGTTTAGGAGATACAAGCTAATTTTTGCGATGCGTTATTTCTTCTCATAAAGTGTTTCCAATATGTATGTATTTGTCTTTACTCTGCAACACTGTATTTCCTTATAACGTGGTATTCTTATATATTCTTTCCAGAGAAAACTCTCCTGTGCCTTCTCTTTTGAGGCTACACGCTTTGAAATGCACGCAACACCAAAGCTTTTCGAGTTACAAAGTGTTGTTTAAGAGATACAAGCTAATTTTGTACGATGCGTTATTTCTTCTCGTAAAGTTTAAGTGTTTCCAATATGTACATATTTGTCTTTATTCTACAACACTGTAATTCCTTATAACATGGAATTCTTACTTATTCATTCGAGAGAAAACTCTCCTCTGCGTTCTCTTTTGAGGCTACACGCTTAGACATACACGCAACACCAAAGCTTTTCGAGTTACGACGTGTTGTTTAGGAAAAACAAGAATATTTCGCACTATGCAGGATTTCCTTAAAAGGTGGTTTTCTGACAAATTTTGACGAAACAAAATTCTCCTGTGGGTTCTCTTTTGAGGCTACACGTTAAGATGTACACGCCACACCAAATGTCTTCAAGTTACAGCGTGTTGTTTAGGAGATTCAAGCAAATTTTGTACGATGCATTATTTCTTCTCCTAAAGTGTTTCCAATACGTACATATTTGTCTTTACTCTGCAACACTTTATATCCTTATAACATGGTATTCTTACATATTATTTTGAGAGAAAACTCTCCTGTGCCTTCTCTTTGGAGGCTACACACTTAGACATACACGCAACATGAAAGCTTTTCGAGTTACAACGTGTCGTTTAGGAAAAAAAAGATAATTTTGCACGATGCGGGATTTCCTTAAAACGTGATTTTCTGAAAAATTTTGATGAAAGAAAATTCTCCTATGGGTTCTCCTTTGTGGCTACACGTTTAGACGTACACGCCACACCAATTCATTTCGAGTTACAACGTGTTGTTTAGGAGATACAAGCTAATTTTGTAAGCCGCATCGTGAAAAATTATCTTGTTTTTCCTGAACAACACGTTGTAACTCGAAAAGCTTTGGTATTGCGTGTATGTGTGAGCATGTAGCCTCTAAAGACAATGCACAGGAGAGTTTTCTCTCGAAAGAACATGTAAGAATACAACATTATAAGGAAATACAGTGTTGCAGAGTAAAGACAAATACGTACGTATTGGAAACACTTTACGAGAAGAAATAACGCATCGTACAAAATTAGCTGTATCTCCAAAACAACACGTGGTAACTCGAAAGGATTTGGTGTGGCATGTACCTCTAAAAGTGTAGCCTCAAAAGAGAACCCACAGGAGAATTTTCTTTCGTCAAAATTTGTCAGAAAACCACGTTTTAAGGAAATCCCGCATCGTGCAAAATTATCTTGTTTTTCATAAACAACACGTTGTAACTCGAAAAGCTTTGGCGTTGCCTATATGTCTACGCGTGTAGCCTCAAAAGAGAACGCACAGGAGAGTTTTCCCTCAAAAGAATATGTAAGAATACCACGTTATATGGAAATACAGTGTTGCAGAGTAAAGACAATTAAGTACGTATTGGAAACACTTTACAAGAAGAAATAACGCATCGTACAAAATTTGCTTGTATCTCCTAAACAACAAGTTGTACCTCGAAAAGATTTGGTGTGGCTCGTAGGTCTAAACTTGTAGCCTCAAAAGACAAACCCACAGGAGAACTTTCTTTCGTCAAAATTTGTCAGAAAACCACGTTTTAAGGAAATCCCGCATAGTGTAAAAATATCTTGTTTTTCCTGAACAACACGTTGTAACTCGAAAAGCTTTGGTGTTGCGTGTATGTGTGAGCATGTAGCCTCTAAAGAGAATTCACAGGAGAGTTTTCTTTTGAAAGAACATGTAAGAATTCAACATTATAAGAAAATACAGTGTTGCAGTGTAAAGACAAATACGTACGTTTGGAAACACTTTACGAGAAGAAATAACGCATCGTACAAAATTAGCTTGTATCTCCTAAACAACACGTGGTAACTCGAAAGGATTTGGTGTGGCGTGTACCTCTAAACGTGTAGCCTCAAAAAAGAACCCACAGGAGAATTTTCTTTCGTCAAAATTTGTCAGAACACCACGTTTTAAGGAAATCCCGCATCGTGGGAAATTATCTTGTTTTTCATAAACAACACGTTGTAACTCGAAAAGCTTTGGTGTTGTCTGTATGTCTAAGTGTGTAGCCTCAAAGGGGAACGCACAGGATAGTTTTCTATCGAAAGAATATGTAAGAATACCACGTTATAACGAAATAAAATGTTGCAGAGTAAAGACAAATACGTATGTATTGGAACCACTTTATGAGAATAATTAACACATCGTAAAAAATTAGCTTGTATCTCCTAAACAACACGTTGTAACTCGACAAGATTTGGTGTGGCCTGTACGTCTAAATTTGTAGCCTCAAAAGAGAACCCACAGGAGAATTTTCTTTCGTCAAAATTTTTCAGAAAACCTCGTTTTAAGGAAATCCCGCATCATGCGAAATCATCTTCTTTTTAATAAACAACATGTTGTAACTCGAAAAGCTTTGGTGGTGCGTGTATGTGTAAGCGTGTAGCCTCAAAAGAAAAGGCACAGGAGAGTTTTCTCTCGGAAGAATATGTAAGAATACTACGTTATAAGGAAATACAATTTTGCAGAGTAAAGACAAATAAGTACTTATTGGAAACACTTTATGAGAAGAAATAAGGCATCGTACAAAATTGGCTTGTATCTCCTAAACAACACGTTGTAATTCGAAAAGATTTGGTGTGACGTGTACGTCTAAACATGTAGCCTAAAAAGAGAACCCACAGGAGAACTTTCTTTCGTCAAAATTTTTCAGAAAACCACGTTTTATGGAAATCTCGCATCGTGCGAAATTATCTTGTTTTTCCTAAACAACACTTTGTAACTCGAAAAGCTTTGGCGTTGCGTGTATGTCTAAGCATGTAGCCTCAAAAGAGAACGCACAGGAGAGTTTTCCCTCGAAACAATATGTAAGAATACCACGTTATAAGGAAATACAGTGTTGCAGATTAAAGACAGATAAGTACTTATTGGAAACACTTTACAAGAGGAAATAACACATCGTAAAAAATTAGCTTGTATCTCTTAAACAACACGTTGTAACTCGAAAAGATTTGGTGTGGCGTGTACGTCTAAACGTGTAGCCTCAAAAGAGAACCCACAGGAGAATTTTCTTTCGTTAAAATTTTTCAGAAAACCACGTTTTAAGGAAATCCTGCATCGTGCGAAATCATCTTCTTTTTCCTAAAAAACATGTTGCAACTCGAAAAGCTTTAGTGTTGCGTGTATGTCTAAGCGTGGAGCCTCAAAAGAGAAGGCACAGGAGCATTTTCTCTCAAAAGAATATGTAAGAATACCACGTTATAAGGTAATACAATTTTGCAGAGTAAAGACAAATAAGTACATATTGGAAACACTTTACGAGAAGAAATAACGCATCATACAAAATTAACTTGTATCTCCTAAACAACACGTTGTATCTCGAAAAGATTTGGTGTGACGTGTATGTCTAAACGTGTAGCCTCAAAAGAGAACCCACAGGAGAATTTTCTTTCATCAAAATTTGTCAGAAACCACGTTTTAAGGAAATCTCGCATCGTGGGAAATTATCTTGTTTTTCCTAAACAACACGTTGTAAGTCGAAAAGCTTTGGCGTTGCGTGTAAGTCTAAGCATGTAGCCTCAAAAGAGAACGCACAGGAGAGTTTTCCCTCGAAAGAATATGTAAGAATACCACGTTATAAGGAAATACAGTGTTGCAGATTAAAGACAAATAAGAACGTGTTAGAAAAACTTTCCAAGAAGAAATAACGCATCGTACAAAATTTGCTTGTATCTCCTAAACAAGAAGTTGTAACTCGAAAAGATTTGGTGTGCCATGTATGTCTAAACGTGTAGCCTCAAAACACGACGCACAGGAGAACTTTCTTTCGTCAAAATTTGTCAGAAACCACGTTTTAAGGAAATCCCGCATCGTGAAAAATTATCTTGTTTTTCCTAAACAACACGTTGTAATTCGAAAAGCTTTGGTATTGCGTGTATGTGTGAGCATGTAGCCTCTAAAGACAATGCACAGGAGAGTTTTCTCTCGAAAGAACATGTAAGAATACAACATTATAAGGAAATACAGTGTTGCAGAGTAAAGACAAATACGTACGTATTGGAAACACTTTACGAGAAGAAATAATGCATCATACAAAATTAGCTGTATCTCCTAAACAACACGTGGTAACTCGAAAGGATTTTGTGTGGCGTGTACCTCTAAACGTGTAGCCTCAAAAGAGAACCCACAGGAGAATGTTCTTTCGTCAAAATTTGTCAGAAAACCACGTTTTAAGGAAATCCCGCATCGTGCGAAATTATCTTGTTTTTCATAAACAACATGTTGTAACTCGAAAAGCTTTGGCGTTGCCTATATGTCTAAGCATGTAGCCTCAAAAGAGAACGAACAGGAGAGTTTTCCCTCAAAAGAATATGTAAGAATACCACGCTATATGGAAATACAGTGTTGCAGAGTAAAGACAATTAAGTACGTATCGGAAACACTTTACAAGAAGAAATAACGCATCGTACAAAATTTGCTTGTATCTCCTAAACAACAAGTTGTAACTCGAAAAGATTTGGTGTGGCATGTACGTCTAAACCTGTAGCCTCAAAAGACAACCCACAGGAGAACTTTCTTTCGTCAAAATTTGTCAGAAAACCACGTTTTAAGGAAATCCCGCATAGTGCAAAATTATCTTGTTTTTCCTGAACAACACGTTGTAACTCGAAAAGCTTTGGTGTTGCGTGTATGAGTGAGCATGTAGCCTCTAAAGAGAATGCACAGGAGAGTTTTCTCTCGAAAGAACATGTAAGAATTCAACATTATAAGGAAATACAGTGTTGCAGTGTAAAGACAAATACGTATGTTTGGAAACACTTTACGAGAAGAAATAACGCATCGTACAAAATTAGCTTGTATCTCCTAAACAACACGTGGTAACTCGAAAGGATTTGGTGTGGCATGTACCTCTAAACGTGTAGCCTCAAAAGAGAACCCACAGGAGAATTTTCTTTCGTCAAAATGTGTCAGAACACCACGTTTATGGAAATCCCGCATCGTGCGAAATTATCTAGTTTTTCATAAACAACACGTTGTAACTCGAAAAGCTTTGGTGTTGCCTGTATGTCTAAGTGTGTAGCCTCAAAGGGGAACACACAGGATAGTTTTCTATCGAAAGAATATGTAAGAATACCACGTTATAAGGAAATACAATGTTGCAGAGTAAAGACAAATGCGTATGTATTAGAAACATTTTACGAGAATAATTAACACATCGTAAAAAATTAGCTTGTATCTCCTAAACAACACGTTGTAACTCGACATGATTTGGTGTGTCCTGTATGTCTAAATGTGTAGCCTCAAAAGAGAACCCACAGGAGAATTTTCTTTCGTCAAAATTTTTCAGAAAACCTCGTTTTAAGGAAATCCCGCATTATGCGAAATCATCTTCTTTTTCCTAAACAACACGTTGTAACTCGAAAAGCTTTGCTGTTGCTTGTATGTGTAAGCGTGGAGCCTCAAAAGAGAAGGCACAGGAGAGTTTTCTCTCGAAAGAATATGTAAGAATACCACGTTATAAGGAAATACAATTTTGCAGAGTAACGACAAATAAGTACTTATTGGAAACACTTTATGAGAAGAAATAACTCATCGTACAAGTTTAGCTTGTATCTCCTAAACAACACGTTGTAACTCGAAAAGATTTGGTGTGACGTGTACGTCTAAACATGTAGCCACAAAAGAGAACCCACAGGAGAACTTTCTGTGGTCAAAATTTTTCAGAAAACCACGTTTTATGGAAATCTCGCATCGTGCGAAATTATCTTGTTTTTCCTAAACAACACTTTGTAACTCGAAAAGATTTGGCGTTGCGTGTATGTCTAAGAATGTAGCCTCAAAAGAGAACGCACAGGAGAGTTTTCCCTCGAAAGAATATGTAAGAATACCACGTTATAAGGAAATACAGTGTTGCAGAGTAAAGACAGATAAGTACTTATTGGAAACACTTTACAAGAAGAAATAACGCATCGTACAAAATTTGCTATTATCTCCTAAACAACAAGTTGTAACTCGAAATATTTGGTGTGGCTCGTACGCCTAAATGTGTAGCCTCAAAAGAGAAGACACAGGAGAATTTTCTTTCGTCAAAATTTGTCTGAACACCAAGTTTTAAGGAAATCCCGCATCGTGCGAAATTATCTTGTTTTTCATAAACAACACGTTGTAACTCGAAAAGCTTTGGTGTTGCCTGTATGTCTCAGTGTGTAGCCTCAAAAGGGAACACACAGGATAGTTTTCTCTCGAAAGAATATGCAAGAATACCACGTTATAAGGAAATACAGTGTTGCAGAGTAAAGACAAATACGTACGTATTGGAAACACTTTACGAGAAGAAATAACGCATCGTACAAAATTAGCATGTATCTCCTAAACAACACGTGTTAACTCGAAAGGATTAGGTGTGGCGTGCACGTCTAAACGTGAAGCCTCAAAAGAGAACCCACAGAGTAATTTTCTTTCGTCAAAATTTGTCAGAAAATCATGTTTTAAGGAAATCAGGCATCGTGCGAAATTATCTTGTTTTTTATAAACAACTCGTTGTAACTCGAAAAGCTATGGTGTTGCCTCTATGTCTAAGTGTTTAGCCTCAAAAGTGAATGCACAGGATAGTTTTCTCTCGAAAGAATATGTAAGAATATCACGTTATAAGGAAATACAATGTTGCAGAGTAAAGACAAATACGTACATATTGGAAACACGTTACGAGAAGAATTAACGCATTATAAAATATTAGCTTGTCTCTCCTAAACAACATGTTGTAACTCGAAAAGATTTGGTGGCATGTATGTTTAAATATGTAGCCTCAAAAGAGAACCCACAGGAGAATTTTCTTTCGTAAAACAATTTCAGAAAACCAGGTTTTAAGGAAATCCCGCATCGTGCGAAATCATCTTCTTTTTCCTAAACAACATGTTTTAACTCGAAAAGCTTTGGTGTTGCGTGTTTGTCTAATCGTGTAGCCTCAAAAGAGAATGCACAGGAGAGTTTTCCCTCGAAAGAATATGTAAGAATACCATGTTTTAAGGAAATACAGTGTTGCAGAGTAATGACAAATATGTACGTTTTGGAAACACTTTACGAGAAGAAATAACACATCGTACAATATTTGCTTGTATCTCCTAAACAACACGTTGTAACTCAAAAATAGTTGGTGTGGCTCGTACGTCTACACGTGTAGCCTCAAAAGAGAACCCACAGGAGAACTTTCTTTCGTCAAAATTTGTCAGAAAACCACGTTTTAAGGAAATCCCGCATCGTACAAAATTATTTTGTTTTTCCTAAACAACACGTTGTAATTCGAAAAGCTTTAGTGTTGCGTGTATGTCTGAGCATATAGCCTCTAAAGAGAATGCACAGGAGAGTTTTCTCTCGAAAGAACATGTATGAATACAACGTTATAAGGAAATACAGTGTTGCAGAGTAAAGACAAATATGTACGTATTGGAAACACTTTACGAAAAGAAATAACGCATCATACAAAATTAGCTTGTATCTCCTAAACAACACGTGGTAACTCGAAATGATTTGGTGTGGCATGCACGTCTAAACGTGTAGCCTCAAAAGAGAAGCCACAGGAGAATTTTCCTTCGTCAAAATTTGTCAGAAAACCACGT
Organism: Apodemus sylvaticus; assembly: GCF_947179515.1. Lineage (NCBI taxonomy): Eukaryota > Metazoa > Chordata > Mammalia > Rodentia > Muridae > Apodemus > Apodemus sylvaticus. The sequence continues at coordinate 49,131 of NW_026263007.1, forward strand.
TTTAAGGAAATCCTGCATCGTGCGAAATTATCTTGTTTTCCATAAACAACACGTTGTAACTCGAAAAGCTTTGGTGTTGCCTGTATGTCTAAGTGTGTAGCCTCAAAATGGAACGCACAGGATCATTTTCTCTCGGAGGAATATGTAAGAATACCACGTTATAAGGAAATATAATGTTGCAAAGACAAATAGGAACTTATTGGAAACACTTTATGAGAATAATTAACACATCGTAAAAAATTAGCTTGTATGTCCTAAACAACACATTGTAATTCGAAAAGATTTGGTGTGGCTCGTACCTCTACACGTGTAGCCTCAAAAGAACCCACAGGAGAACTTTCATTCGTCAAAATTTTTCAGAAAACCACCTTCTATGGAAATCTCGCATCGTGCTAAATTATCTCGCTTTTCCTAAACAACACATTGTAACTCGAAAAGCTTTGGCATTGCGTGTTTGTCTAAGCGTGTCGCCTCAAAGAGAACGCACATGAGAGTTTTCCCTAGAAATAATACGTAAGAATACCACGTTATAAGGAAATACAGTGTTGCAGATTAAAGACAAATAAATACGTATTGAAAACACTTTACGAGAAGAAATAATGCATCGTACAAAATTAGCTTGTATCTCCTAAACAACACGTCGTAACTTGAAAGGATTTGGTGTGGCGTGTACGTCTAAACGTGTAGCCTCAAAAGAGAACCCACAGGAGAATTTTCTTTCTTCAATATTTTTCAGAAAACCACTTTTTAAGGAAATCCCGCATTGTGCGAAATCATCTTCTTTTTCCTAAATAACATGTTGTAACTCAAAAAGCTTTGGTGTTGCGTGTATGTGTAAGCGTGGAGCCTCAAAAGAGAAGGCACTGGAGAGTTTTCTCTCGAAAGAATATGTAAGAATACCACGTTATAAGGAAATACAATTCTGCAGAGTAAAGACAAATAAGTACATATTGGAAACACTTTATGAGAAGAAATAACGCATCTTACAATATTAGCTTGTATCTCCTAAACAACACGTTGTAACTCGAAAATATTTGGTGTGACGTGTACGTCTAAAAGTGTAGCCTCAAACGAGAACCCACAGGAGAATTTTCTTTCATCAAAATTTTTCAGAAAACCACGTTTTATGGAAATCTCACATCGTGCGAAATTATCTTGTTTTCCTAAACAACACGTTGTAACTCGAAAAGCTTTGGCGTTGATTATTTGTCTAAGTGTGTAGCCTCAAAAGAGAATGCACAGGCGAGTTTTCTCTCGAAAGAATATGTAAGAATACCATGTTATAAGGAAATACAGTGTTGCAGAGTAAAGACAAATACTACTGGAAACACTTTAAGAGAAGAAATAAAGCATCATAAAAAATTAGCTTGTATCTCCTAAACAACACGTTGTAACTCGAGTAGATTTGGTGTGGCTCGTACCTCTACACGTGTAGCCTCAAAAGATAACCCACAGGAGAACTTTCTTTGGTCAAAATTTTTCAGAAAACCACGTTTTATGGAAATCTCGCATAGTGCGGAATTATCTTGTTTTTCCTAAACAACACATTGTAACTCGAAATGCTTTGGTGTTTCGTGTATGTCTAAGCGTGTAGCCTCAAAAGAGAACGCACAGGAGAGTTTTCTCTCCAAAGAATATGTAAGAATACCCCTTTATAAGGGAATACAGTGTTGCAGAGTAAAGACAACTACGTAAGTATTGGAAACACTTTAAGAGAAGAAATAACACATCGTACAAAATTAGCTTGTATCTCCTAAACAACACGTGGTAACTCGAAAAGATTTGGTGTGGCTCGTACTTCTACACGTGTAGCCTCAAAAGAGAACAGACAGGAGACATTTCTTTCGTCAAAATTTTTCAGAAAACCACGTTTTATGGAAATCCTGCATCGTGCGAAATTATCTTGTTTTCCTAAACAACACGTTGTAACTCGAAAAGCTTTGGCGTTGCGTATTTGTCTAAGCGTGTAGCCTCAAAAGAGAACGCACAGGCGAGTTTTCTCTCGAAAGAATAAGTAAGAATACCATGTTATAAGGAAATATATTGTTGCAGAGTAAAGACAAATACTACTGGAAACACTTTAAGAGAAGAAATAACGCATCGTGCAAAATTAGCTTGTATCTCCTAAACAACACGTTGTAACTCGAATAGATTTGGTGTGTCTCGTACCTCTACATGTGTAGCCTCAAAAGAGAACCCACAGGAGAACTTTCTTTGGTCAAAATTTTTCAGAAAACCACGTTTTATGGAAATCTCGCATCGTGCGTAATTATCTTGTTTTTCCTAAACAACACATTGTAACTCGAAAAGCTTTGGCGTTGCTTGTATGTCTAAGCGTGTAGCCTCTAAAGAGAACGCACAGGAGAGTTTTCTCTCGAAAGAATATATAAGAATACAAAGTTATAAGGAAATACAGTGTTGCAGAGTAAAGACAAATACGTACATGTTGGAAACACTTAATGAGAAGAAATAACGTATCTTAAAATATTAGCTTGTATCTCCTAAACCACATGTGGTAACTCGAAAGGATTTGGTGTGGCGTGTACGTCTAAACGTGTAGCCTCAAAAGAGAACCCACTGAAGAATTTTCTTTCGTCAAAATTTTTCAGAAAACTACGTTTTAAGGAAATCCCGCATCGTGCGAAATTATCTGGTTTTTCATAAACAACACGTTGTAACTCAGAAAGCTGTGGTGTTGCCTGTATGTCTAAGTGTGTAGACTAAAAAGGGAACACACAGGATAGTTTTCTCTCGAACGAATATGTAAGAATACCACGTTATAAGGAAATACAGTGTTGCAGAGTAAAGACAAATAAGAACGTATTGGAAACACTTTAAGAGAAGAAGTAACTCATCTTACAAAATTACCTTGTATCTCCGTAACAACACGTTGTAACTCGAAAAGATTTGGTGTGCCGTGTACGTCTAAACGTGTAGCCTCAAAAGAGAACCCACAGGAGAATTTTCTTTCGTCAAAATTTGTCAGAAAACCACGTTTTAAGGAAATCCCGCATCGTGCGAAATCATCTTCTTTTTCCTAAACAACATGTTGTAACTCGAAAAGCTTTGGTGTTGCGTGTATGTGTAAGCGTGGAGCCTCAAAAGAGAAGGCACAGGAGAGTTTTCTCTCGAAAGATTATGTAAGAATACCACGTTATAAGGAAATACAATTTTGCAGAGTAAAGACCAATAAGTACATATTGGAAACACTTTACAAGAAGAAATAACGCATCGTACAAAATTAGCTTGTGTCTACTAAACAACACGTTGTAACTCGAAAAGATTTGGTGTGACGTGTACGTCTAAGCGTGTAGCATCAAAAGGGAACCCACAAGAGAATTTTCTTTCATCAAAATTTGTCAGAAACCACGTTTTAAGGAAATCTCGCATCATGCGAAATTATCTTGTTTTTCCTAAACAACACATTGTAACTCGAAAAGCTTTGGTGTTGCGTGTATGTCTAAGCATGTAGCCTCAAAACAGAATGTAAAGGAGAGTTTTTTCTCGAAAGAATATGTAAGAATACCACGTTATTAGGAAATACAGTGTTGCAGAGTAAAGACAAATACGTACATATTGGAAACACATTACGAGAAGAAATAACGCATCTTACAAAATTAGCTTGTATCTCCTAAACAACACGTTGTAACTGGAAAAGATTTGGTGTGGCTTGTACGTCTAAACGTGTAGCCTCAAAAGAGAACCCACAGGAGAATATTCTTTCGTTAAAATTTTTCAGAAAGCCACATTTTAAGGAAATCCCGCATCGTGCGAAATCACCTTCTTTTTCCTAAAAAACATGTTGTAACTCGAAAAGCTTTAGTGTTGCGTGTATGTCTAAGCATGGAGCCTCAAAAGAGAAGGCACAGGAGAGTTTTCTCTCGAAAGAATATGTAAGAATAACACGTTATAAGGAAATACAATTTTTCAGAATAAAGACAAATAAGCACATATTGGAAACACTTTACAAGAAGAAATAACGCATCATACAAAATTAGCTTGTATCTCCTAAACAACACGTTGTAACTCAATAGGATTTGGTGTGACTTGTACGTCTAAATGTATAGCCTCAAAAGAGAACCCACAGGTGAATTTTCTTTCATCAAAATTTGTCAGAAACCACGTTTTAAGGAAATCTCGCATCATGCGAAATTATCTTGTTTTTCCTAAACATCACGTTGTAACTTGAAAAGCTTTGGTGTTGCGTGTATGTCTAAACATGTAGCCTCAAAAGAGAATGTAAAGGAGAGTTTTTTCTCGAAAGAATATGTAAGAATACCACGTTATAAGGAAATACAGTGTTGCAGAGTAAAGACAAATACGTACATATTGGAAACACATTACGAGAAGAAATAACGCATCGTACAAAATTAGCTTGTATCTCCTAAACAACACGTTGTAACTGGAAAAGATTTGGTGTGGCTTGTACGTCTAAACGTGTAGCCTCAAAAGAGAACCCACAGGAGAATTTTCTTTCGTTAAAATTTTTCAGAAAACCACGTTTTATGGAAATCCTGCATCGTGCGAAATTATCTTGTTTTCCTAAACAACACGTTGTAACTCAAAAAGCTTTGGCGTTGCGTATTTGTCTAAGCGTGTAGCCTCAAAAGAGAACGCACAGGCGAGTTTTCTCTCGAAAGAATAAGTCAGAATACCATGTTATAAGGAGATACATTGTTGCAGAGTAAAGACAAATACTACTGGAAACACTTTAAGAGAAGAAATAACACATCGTGCAAAATTAGCTTGTATCTCCTAAACAACACGTTGTAACTCGAATAGATTTGGTGTGTCTCGTACCTCTACATGTGTAGCCTCAAAAGAGAACCCACAGGAGAACTTTCTTTGGTCAAAATTTTTCAGAAAACCACGTTTTATGGAAATCTCGCATCGTGCGTAATTATCTTGTTTTTCCTAAACAACACATTGTAACTCGAAAAGCTTTGGCGTTGCTTGTATGTCTAAGCGTGTAGCCTCTAAAGAGAACGCACAGGAGAGTTTTCTCTCGAAAGAATATATAAGAATACAAAGTTATAAGGAAATACAGTGTTGCAGAGTAAAGACAAATACGTACATGTTGGAAACACTTAATGAGAAGAAATAACGTATCTTAAAATATTAGCTTGTATCTCCTAAACCACATGTGGTAACTCGAAAGGATTTGGTGTGGCGTGTACGTCTAAACGTGTAGCCTCAAAAGAGAACCCACTGAAGAATTTTCTTTCGTCAAAATTTTTCAGAAAACTACGTTTTAAGGAAATCCCGCATCGTGCGAAATTATCTGGTTTTTCATAAACAACACGTTGTAACTCAGAAAGCTGTGGTGTTGCCTGTATGTCTAAGTGTGTAGACTAAAAAGGGAACACACAGGATAGTTTTCTCTCGAACGAATATGTAAGAATACCACGTTATAAGGAAATACAGTGTTGCAGAGTAAAGACAAATAAGAACGTATTGGAAACACTTTAAGAGAAGAAGTAACTCATCTTACAAAATTACCTTGTATCTCCGTAACAACACGTTGTAACTCGAAAAGATTTGGTGTGCCGTGTACGTCTAAACGTGTAGCCTCAAAAGAGAACCCACAGGAGAATTTTCTTTCGTCAAAATTTGTCAGAAAACCACGTTTTAAGGAAATCCCGCATCGTGCGAAATCATCTTCTTTTTCCTAAACAACATGTTGTAACTCGAAAAGCTTTGGTGTTGCGTGTATGTGTAAGCGTGGAGCCTCAAAAGAGAAGGCACAGGAGAGTTTTCTCTCGAAAGATTATGTAAGAATACCACGTTATAAGGAAATACAATTTTGCAGAGTAAAGACCAATAAGTACATATTGGAAACACTTTACAAGAAGAAATAACGCATCGTACAAAATTAGCTTGTGTCTACTAAACAACACGTTGTAACTCGAAAAGATTTGGTGTGACGTGTACGTCTAAGCGTGTAGCATCAAAAGGGAACCCACAAGAGAATTTTCTTTCATCAAAATTTGTCAGAAACCACGTTTTAAGGAAATCTCGCATCATGCGAAATTATCTTGTTTTTCCTAAACAACACATTGTAACTCGAAAAGCTTTGGTGTTGCGTGTATGTCTAAGCATGTAGCCTCAAAACAGAATGTAAAGGAGAGTTTTTTCTCGAAAGAATATGTAAGAATACCACGTTATTAGGAAATACAGTGTTGCAGAGTAAAGACAAATACATACATATTGGAAACACATTACGAGAAGAAATAACGCATCTTACAAAATTAGCTTGTATCTCCTAAACAACACGTTGTAACTGGAAAAGATTTGGTGTGGCTTGTACGTCGAAACGTGTAGCCTCAAAAGAGGACCCACAGGAGAATATTCTTTCGTTAAAATTTTTCAGAAAGCCACATTTTAAGGAAATCCCGCATCGTGCGAAATCACCTTCTTTTTCCTAAAAAACATGTTGTAACTCGAAAAGCTTTAGTGTTGCGTGTATGTCTAAGCATGGAGCCTCAAAAGAGAAGGCACAGGAGAGTTTTCTCTCGAAAGAATATGTAAGAATAACACGTTATAAGGAAATACAATTTTTCAGAATAAAGACAAATAAGCACATATTGGAAACACTTTACAAGAAGAAATAACGCATCATACAAAATTAGCTTGTATCTCCTAAACAACACGTTGTAACTCAATAGGATTTGGTGTGACTTGTACGTCTAAATGTATAGCCTCAAAAGAGAACCCACAGGTGAATTTTCTTTCATCAAAATTTGTCAGAAACCACGTTTTAAGGAAATCTCGCATCATGCGAAATGATCTTGTTTTTCCTAAACATCACGTTGTAACTTGAAAAGCTTTGGTGTTGTGTGTATGTCTAAACATGTAGCCTCAAAAGAGAATGTAAAGGAGAGTTTTTTCTCGAAAGAATATGTAAGAATACCACGTTATAAGGAAATACAGTGTTGCAGAGTAAAGACAAATACGTACATATTGGAAACACATTACGAGAAGAAATAACGCATCGTACAAAATTAGCTTGTATCTCCTAAACAACACGTTGTAACTGGAAAAGATTTGGTGTGGCTTGTACGTCTAAACGTGTAGCCTCAAAAGAGAACCCACAGGAGAATTTTCTTTCGTTAAAATTTTTCAGAAAGCCACGTTTTAAGGAAATCCCGCATCGTGCGAAATCACCTTCTTTTTCCTAAAAAACATGTTGTAACTCGAAAAGCTTTAGTGTTGCGTGTATGTCTAAGTGTGCAGCCTCAAAAGAGAAGGCACAGGAGAGTTTTCTCTCGAAAGAATATGTAAGAATACCACGTTATAAGGAAATGCAATTTTTCAGAATAAAGACAAATAAGTACATATTGGAAACTCTTTACAAGAAGAAATAACGCATCATACAAAATTAGCTTGTATCTCCTAAACAACACGTTGTAACTCAAAAGGATTTGGTGTGACGTGTACGTCTAAATGTATAGCCTCAAAAGAGAACCCACAGGTGAATTTTCTTTCATCAAAATTTGTCAGAAACCATGTTTTAAGGAAATCTCGCATCGTGCGAAATTATATTGTTTTTCCTAAATAACATGTTCTTACTCGAAAAGGTTTGGTGTTGCGTCAATGTCTAAGTGTGTAACCTCAAAAGAGAACGCACAGGATAGTTTTCTCTCGAAAGAATATGTAAGAATACCACGTTATAAGGAAATACAATGTTGCAGAGTAAAGACAAATGCGTATGTATTGGAAACACATTACGAGAAGAATTAACGCATCGTAAAAAATTAGGTTTTATCTCCTAAACAACACGTTGTAACTCGAAAAGATTTGGTGTGGCATGCACGTCTAAACGTGTAGCCTCAAAAGAGAACCTACAGGAGAATTTTCTTTCTTCAAAATTTTTCAGAAAACCACGTTTTAAGGAAATCCCGCATCGTGGGAAATCATCTTCATTTTCTAAACAACATGTTGTAACTCAAAAAGCTTTGATGTTGCGTGTATGTGTAAGCGTGGAGCCTCAAAAGGGAAGGCACAGGAGAGTTTTCTCTCGAAAGAATATGTAAGAATACCACGTTATAAGGAAATACAATTTTGCAGAGTAAAGACAAATAAGTACATATTGGAAACACTTTACCAGAAGAAATAATGCATCATAAAAAATTAGCTTGTATCTCCTAAACTCTACGAGGTAACTCGAAAGGATTTGGTGTGGCGTGTACGTCTAAACGTGTAGCCTCAAAAGAGAACACACAGGAGAATTTATTTTTTTCAAAATTTTTCAGAACACCACGTTTTAAGGAAATCCCGCATCGTGTGAAATCATCTTCTTTTTCCTAAACAACATGTTGTAACTCGAAAAGCATTGGTGTTCCCTGTATGTGTAAGTGTGTAGCCTGAAAAGAGAAGGCACAGGAGAGTTTTCTCTCAAAAGAATATGTAAGAATACCATGTTATAAGGAAATACAATTTTGCAGAGTAAAGACAAATAAGTACATATTGGAAACACTTTACGAGAAGAAATAACGCATCGTTCAAAATTACCTTGTATCTCCTAAACAACACGTTGTAACTCGAAAAGATTTGGTGTGACGTATACGTCTAAAAGTGTAGCCTCAAACGAGAACCCACAGGAGAATTTTCTTTCATCAAAATTTGTCAGAAACCACGTTTTAAGGAAATCTCGCATCGTGCGAAATTATCTTGTTTTTCTTAAACAACACGTTGTAACTCGAAAGCTTTGGTGTTGCGTGTATGTCTAAGCGTGTAGCCTCAAAAGAGAAGGCACAGGAGACTTTTTTCTCGAAAGAATATGTAAGAATACCACGTTATAAGGAAATACAGGGTTGCAGAGTAAAGACAAATACTATTGGAAACACTTTAAGAGAAGAAGTAACGCATCGTAAAAAATTAGCTTGTATCTCCTAAACAACACGTTGTAACTCGAAAAGATTTGGTGTGGCTTGTACCTCTACACGTGTAGCCTCAAAAGAGAACCCACAGGATAACTTTCTTCCCTCAAAATTTTTCAGAAAACCACGTTTTATGGAAATCTCGCATCGTGCGAAATTATCTTGTTTTTCCTAAACAACACATTGTAACTCGAAATGCTTTGGCGTTGCGTGTATGTCTAAGCGTGTAGCCTCTAAAGAGAACGCACAGGAGAGTTTTCTCTCGAAAGAATATGTAAGAAAACAACTTTATAAGGAAATACAGTGTTGCAGAGTAAAGACAAATACGTACGTATTGGAAACACTTTATGAGAAGAAATAATGCATCGTACAAAATTAGCTTGTATCTCCTAAACAACACGTGGTAACTCGAAAGGATTTGGTGTGGCGTGTACGTCTAAATGTGTAGCCTCAAAAGAAAACAGACTGAAGAATTTTCTTTCGTCAAAATGTTTCAGAAAACCACGTTTTAAGAAAATCCTGCATCGTGCGAAATTATCTTGTTTTTCATAAACAACACGTTGTAATTCGAAAAGCTTTGGTGTTGCCTGTATGTCTAAGTGTGTAGCCTAAAAAGGGAAAGCACGGGATAGTTTTCTCTCAAAAGAATATGTAAGAATACCACGTTATAAGGAAATACAGTGTTGCAGAGTAAAGACAAATATGTACGTATTGGACACACTTTACAAGAAGAAGTAACGCATCCTAAAAAAATTAGCTTGTATCTCCGAAACAACACGTTGTAACTCGAAAAGATTTGGTGTGACGTGTACGTCTAAACGTGTAGCCTCAAAAGAGAACCCACAGGAGAATTTTATTTCTTCAAAATTTTTCAGAAAACCACGTTATAAGGAAATCCCGCATCATGCGAAATTATCTTCTTTTTCCTAAACAACATTTTGTAACTCGAAAAGCTTTGGTGTTGCGTGTATGTCTAAGTGGGCAGCCTCAGAAGAGAAGGCACAGGAGAGTTTTCTCTTGAAAGATTATGTAAGAATACCACGTTAAAGAAATACAATTTTGCAGAGTAAAGACAAATAAGTACATATTAGAAACACTTTACGAGAAGAAATAACGCATCGTGAAATATTAGCTTGTATCTCCTAAACAACACGTTGTAACTCGAAAAGAATTGGTGTGACGTGTACGTCTAAACGTGTAACCTCAACAGAGAACCCACAGGAGAATTTTCTTTCATCAAAATTTGTCAGAAACCACGTTTTAAGGAAATCTCGCATCGTGAAAAATTATCTTGTTTTTCCTAAACAACACATTGCAACACGAAAAGCTTTGGTGTTGCGTGTATGTCTAAGCGTGTAGCCTCAAAAGGGAATGCACAGGAGAGTTTTCTCTCGAAAGAATATGTAAGAATACCACATTATAAGGAAATACAGTGTTGCAGAGTAAAGACAACTACGTACGTATTGGAAAAACTTTAAGAGAAGAAATAAAGCATTATACAAAATTAGCTTGTATCTCCTAAACAACAGGTTATAATTCGAAAAGATTTGGTGTGGCTCGTACCTCTACACGTGTTGCTTCAAAAGAGAACCCACAGGAGAACTTTCTTTCGTCAAAATTTGTCAGAAAACCACGTTTTATGGAAATCTCGCATCCTGCGAAATTATCTTGTTTTTCCTAAACAACACGTTGTAACTCGAAAAGCTTTGGCGTTGCTTGTTTGTCTAAGCGTGTAGCCTCAGAAGAGAATGCACAGGAGAGTTTTCCCTAGAAAGAATATGTAAGAATACCACGTCATAAGAAAATACAGTATTGCAGAGTAAAGACAAATAGGTACATACTGGAAACACTTTAGGGAAGAAATAACGCATCGTACAATATTTGCTTGTATCTCCTAAACAACACGTTGTAACTCGAAAATATTTGGTGTGGCTCGTACGTCAACACGTGTAGCCTCAAAACAGAAACCACAGGAGAATTTTCTTTCATCAAAATTTGTCAAAAAACCCCGTTTTAAGGAAATCCCGCATGGTGCAAAATTATCTTGTTTTTCCTAAACAACACATTGTAACTCGAAAAGCTTTGTTGTTGCGTGTATGTCTGAGCATGTTTCCTCTAAAGTCAATGCACAAGAGAGTTTTCTCTCGAAAGAACATGTAAGAATACAACGTTATAAGGAAATACAGTGTTGCAGAGTAAAGACAAATACGTACATATTGGAAACACTTTACGAATAGAAATAACGCATTGTACAAAATTAGCGTGTATCTCCTAAACAACACGTGGTAACTCGAAAGGATTTGGTGTGGCATGTACGTCTAAACGTGTAGCCTCAAAGGAGAACCGACAGGAGAATTTTCTTTCTTCAAAATTTGTCAGAAAACCACGTTTTAAGGAAATCCTGCATCGTGCGAAATTATCTTGTTTTTCGTAAACAACACGTTGTAACTCGAAAAGCTTTGGTGTTGTCTGTATGTCTCAGTGTGTAGCCTCAAAAGGGAACGGACAGGATAGTTTTCTCTCGAAAGAATATGTAAGAATACCACGTTATAAGGAAATACAATGTTGCAGATAAAGACAAATAAGTACGTATTGGAAACACTTTACGAAAAGAACACATCTTAGAAAATTAGCTTGTATCTCCTAAACAAAATGTTGTACCTCGAAAAGATTTGGTGTGGCATGTACGTGTAAATGTGTAGCATCAAAAGAGAACCCACAGGAGAATTTTCTTCCTTCAAAATTTTTCAGAAAACCACGTTTTAAGGAAATCCCTCATCGTACGAAATCATCTTTTTCCTAAACAACATGTTGTAACTCGAAAAGCTTTGGTGTTGCGTGTATGTGTAAGCGTGGAGCCTCCAAAGAGAAGGCACAGGAGAGTGTTCTCTCGAAAGAATATGTAAGAATACCACGTTAAAAGGAAATACAATTTTGCAGAGTAAAGACAAATAAGTACATATTGGAAACACTTTACGAGAAGAAATAACGCATCTTAAAAAAGTAGTTTGTATCTCCTAAACAACACGTTGTAACTCGAAAAGATTTGGTGTGACATGTACGTCTAAAAGTGTAGCCTCAAACGAGAACCGACAGGAGAATATTCTTTCATCAAAATTTGTCAGAAACCACGTTTTAAGGAAATTTCGCATCTTGCGAAATTATCTTGTTTTTCCTAAACAACAAGTTCTAACTCGAAAAGCTTTGGTGTTGCGTGTATGTCTAAGTGTGTAGACTCAAAAGAGAATGCACAGGAGAGTTTTCTCTCGAAAGAATATGTAAGAATACCACGTTATAAGGAAATACATTGTTGCAGAGTAAAGACAAATACGTACGTATTGGAAACACTTTAAGAGAAGAAATAAAGCATAATACAAAATTAGCATGTATCTCCTAAACAACAGGTTATAACTCGAAAAGATTTGGTGTGGCTCATACCTCTACACACGTAGCCTCAAAAGAGAACCCACAGGAGAACTTTCTTTCGTCAAAATTTGTCAGAACACCACGTTTTTTTGGAAATCTCGCATCGTGCGAAATTATCTTGTTTTTCCTAAACAACACGTTGTAACTCGAAAAGCTTTTGCGTTGCTTGTTTGTCTAAGCGTGTAGCCTCAAAAGAGAATGCACAGGAGAGTTTTCCCTAGAAAGAATATGTAAGAATACCACGTTATAAGAAAATACAGTATTGCAGAGTAAAGACAAATAAGTACATATTGGAAACACTTTAGGGAAGAAATAACGCATCGTACAATATTTGCTTGTATCTCCTAAACAACACGTTGTAACTCGAAAATATTTGGTGTGGCTCGTACGTCTACACGTGTAGCCTCAAAACAGAAACCACAGGAGAATTTTCTTTCGTCAAAATTTGTCAAAAAAACCACGTTTTAAGGAAATCCCGCATCGTGCAAAATTATCTTGTTTTTCCTAAACAACACATTGTAACTCGAAAAGCTTTGTTGTTGCGTGTATGTCTGAGCATGTTTCCTCTAAAGACAATGCACAAGAGAGTTTTCTCTCGAAAGAACATGTAAGAATACAAGGTTATAAGGAAATACAGTGTTGCAGAGTAAAGACAAATACGTACATATTGGAAACACTTTACGAGAAGAAATAACGCATCGTACAAAATTAGCGTGTATCTCCTAAACAACACGTGGTAACTCGAAAGGATTTGGTGTGGCATGTACGTCTAAACGTGTAGCCTCAAAGGAGAACCGACAGGAGAATTTTCTTTCTTCAAAATTTGTCAGAAAACCACGTTTTAAGGAAATCCTGCATCGTGCGAAATTATCTTGTTTTTCGTAAACAACACGTTGTAACTCGAAAAGCTTTGGTGTTGTCTGTATGTCTCAGTGTGTAGCCTCAAAAGGGAACGCACAGGATAGTTTTCTCTCGAAAGAATATGTAAGAGTACCACGTTATAAGGAAATACAGTGTTGCAGAGTAAAGACAAATACCTACATATTGGAAACACTTTATGAGAAGAAGTAATGCATCGAACAAAATTAGCTTGTATCTCCTAAACCAAACGTTGTAACTGGAAAATATTTGGTGCAGTGTGAACGTCTTAACGTGGAGCCTCAAAAGAGAACCCACAGGAGAATTTTCTTTCGTCAATTTTTTTCAGAAAACCACATTTTAAGGATATCCCGCATCATGCGAAATCATCTTCTTTTTTCTAAACAAAATGTTGTAACTCCAAAAGCTTTGGTATTGCGTGTATGTGTAAGCGTGGAGCCTCAAAAGGGAAGGCACAGGAGAGTTTTCTCTCGAAAGAATATGTAAGAATACCACGTTATGAGGAAATACAGTGTTGCAGAGTAAAGACAAATAAGTATATATTGGAAACACTTTACAAAAAGAAATAATGCATCCTACAAAATTAGCTTGTATCTCCTAAACAACACGTTGTAACTCGAAAAGATTCAGTGTGACGTGTACGTCTAAAAGTGTAGCCTCAAACGAGAACCCACAGGAGAATATTCTTTCATCAAAATTTGTCAGAAACCACGTTTTAAGGAAATCTCGCATCGTGAAAAATTATCTTGTTTTTCCTAAACAACACATTGCAACACGAAAAGCTTTGGTGTTGCGTGTATGTCTAAGCGTGTAGCCTCAAAAGAGAATGCACAGGAGAGTTTTCTCTCGAAAGAATATGTAAGAATACCACATTATAAGGAAATACAGTGTTGCAGAGTAAAGACAACTACGTACGTATTGGAAACACTTTAAGAGAAGAAATAAAGCATAATACAAAATTAGCTTGTATCTCCTAAACAACAGGTTATAATTCGAAAAGATTTGGTGTGGCTCATACCTCTACACGTGTTGCCTCAAAAGAGAACCCACAGGAGAACTTTCTTTCGTCAAAATTTGTCAGAAAACCACGTTTTATGGAAATCTCGCATCCTGCGAAATTATCTTGTTTTTCCTAAACAAAACGTTGTAACTCGAAAAGCTTTGGCGTTGCTTGTTTGTCTAAGCGTGTAGCCTCAAAAGAGAATGCACAGGAGAGTTTTCCCTAGAAAGAATATGTAAGAATACCACGTTATAAGAAAATACAGTGTTGCAGAGTAAAGACAAATAAGTACATATTGGAAACACTTTAGGGAAGAAATAATGCATCGTACAATATTTGCTTGTATCTCCTAAACAACACGTTGTAACTCGAAAATATTTGGTGTGGCCTGTACGTCTACACGTGTAGCCTCAAAACAGAAACCACAGGAGAATTTTCTTTCGTCAAAATTTGTCAAAAAACCACGTTTTAAGGAAATCCCGCATCGTGCAAAATTATCTTGTTTTTCCTAAACAACACGTTTTAACTCGAAAAGCTTTGCTGTTGCGTGTATGTCTGAGCATGTTGCCTCTAAAGACAATGCACAAGAGAGTTTTCTCTCGAAAGAACATGTAAGAATACAACGTTATAAGGAAATACAGTGTTGCAGAGTAAAGACAAATACGTACATATTGGAAACACTTTACGAGAAGAAATAACGCATCGTACAAAATTAGCGTGTATCTCCTAAACAACACGTGGTAACTCGAAAGGATTTGGTGTGTCATGTACGTCTAAACGTGTAGCCTCAAAAGAGAACCGACAGGAGAATTTTCTTTCTTCAAAATGTTTCAGAAAACCACGTTTTAAGGAAATCCTGCATCGTGCGAAATTATCTTGTTTTTCATAAACAACACGTTGTAATTCGAAAAGCTTTGGTGTTGCCTGTATGTCTCAGTGTGTAGGCTCAAAAGGGAACGCACAGGATAGTTTTCTCTCGAAAGAATATGTAAAAATACCACGTTATAAGGAAATACAATGTTGCAGAGTAAAGACAAATATGTACGTATTGGAAACACTTTATGAAAAGAACACATCGTAGAAAATTAGCTTGTATCTCCTAAACAAAAGGTTGTACCTAGAAAAGATTTGGTGTGGCATGTACGTCTAAATGTGTAGCATCAAAAGAGAACCCACAGGAGAATTTTCTTCCTTCAAAATTTTTCAGAAAACCATGTTTTAAGGAAATCCCTCATCGTACGAAATCATCTTTTTCCTAAACAACATGTTGTAACTCGAAAAGCTTTGGTGTTGCGTGTATGTGTAAGCGTGGAGCCTCCAAAGAGAAGGCACAGGAGAGTTTTCTCTCGAAAGAATATGTAAGAATACCACGTTAAAAGGAAATACAATTTAGCAGAGTAAAGACAAATAAGTACATATTGGAAACACTTTACGAGAAGAAATAACGCATCTTAAAAAAGTAGCTTGTATCTCCTAAACAACACGTTGTAACTCGAAAAGATTTGGTGTGACATGTACGTCTAAAAGTGTAGCCTCAAACGAGAACCGACAGGAGAATATTTTTTCATCAAAATTTGTCAGAAACCACGTTTTAAGGAAATCTCGCATCGTGCGAAATTATCTTGTTTTTCCTAAACAACAAGTTGTAACTCGAAAAGCTTTGGTGTTGCGTGTATATCTAAGTGTGTAGCCTCAAAAGAGAATGCACAGGAGAGTTTTCTCTCGAAAGAATATGTAAGAATACCACGTTATAAGGAAATACAGTGTTGCAGAGTAAAGACAAATACGTACGTATTGGAAACACTTTAAGAGAAGAAATAAAGCATAATACAAAATTAGCTTGTATCTCCTAAACAACAGGTTTTAACTCGAAAAGATTTGGTGTGGCTCGTACCTCTACACGTGTAGCCTCAAAAGAGAACCCACAGGAGAACTTTCTTTCGTCAAAATTTGTCAGAAATCCACGTTTTATGGAAATCTCGCATCGTGCGAAATTATCTTGTTTTTCCTAAACAACACGTTGTAACTCGAAAAGCTTTGGCGTTCCTTTTTTGTCTAAGCGTGTAGCCTCAAAAGAGAATCCACAGGAGAGTTTTCCCTAGAAAGAATATGTAAGAATACCACGTTATAAGAAAATACAGTGTTGCAGAGTAAAGACAAATAAGTACATATTGGAAACACTTTAGGGAAGAAATAACGCATCGTACAATATTTGCTTGTATCTCCTAAACAACACGTTGTAACTCGAAAATATTTTGTGTGGCTTGTACGTCTACACGTGTAGCCTCAAAACAGAAACCACAGGAGAATTTTCTTTCGTCAAAATTTGTCAAAAAACCACGTTTTAAGGAAATCCCGCATCGTGCAAAATTATCTTGTTTTTCCTAAACAACACATTGTAACTTGAAAGCTTTGTTGTTGCGTGTATGACTGAGCATGTTTCCTCTAAAGACAATGCACAAGAGAGTTTTCTCTCGAAAGACATGTAAGAATACAACGTTATAAGGAAATACAGTGTTGCAGAGTAAAGACAAATACGTATATATTGGAAACACTTTACGAGAAGAAATAACGCATCATACAAAATTGGCGTGTATCTCCTAAACAACACGTGGTAACTCGAAAGGATTTGGTGTGGCATGTACGTCTAAACGTGTAGCCTCAAAAGAGTACACACAGGAGAGTTTTATTTGGTCAAAATTTGTCAGAAAACCACATATTAAGGAAATCCCGCATCGTGCGAAATTATCTTGTTTTTCCTAAACAACGCATTGTAACTCGAAAAGCTTTGGTGTTGCGTGTATGTCTAATCGTGTAGCCTCATAAGAGAACACACAGGAGACTTTTCTCTTGAAAGAATATGTGAGAATACCACGTTATAAGGAAGTCCACTGTTGCAGAATAATGACAAATACTTACGTATTGGAAACCCTTAAACTTTACGAGATGAAATAAAGCATCGTACAAAATTAGCTTGTATCTCCTAAACAACACGTTGTAACTCGAAAAGATTTGGTGTGGCGTGTTCGTCTAAACGTGTAGCCTCAAAAAGAACCCAGAGAAGAATTTTCTTTCGTTAAAATTTTTCAGAACACCACGTTTTAAGGAAATCCTGCATCGTGCGAAATCATCTTCTTTTTCCTAAATAACATGTTGTAACTCGAAAAGCTTTGGTGTTGCGTGTATGTCTAAGCGTGGAGCCTCAAAAGAGAAGGCACAGGAGAGTTTTCTCTCAAAGGAATATGTAAGAATACCACGTTATAAAGAAATACAATTTTGTAGACTAAAGGCAAATAAGTACATATTGGAAACACTTTACGAGAAGAAATAATGCATCGTACAAAATTAGCTTGTATCTCCTAAACAACACGTTGTAACTCGAAAAGATTTGGTGTGACGTGTACGTCTATACGTGTAGCCTCAAAGGAAATCCCACAGAAGAATTTTCCTTTGTCAAATTTTTCAGAAAACCACGTTTTAAATAAATCCCGCATCGTGCGAAATTATCTTTTTATTCATTAACAACACGTTGTAACTCGAAAAGCTTTGGTGTTGCCTGTATGTCTAAGTGTGTAGCCTCAAAACGGAACGCACAAGATAGTTTTCTCTCGAAAGAATATGTAAGAATACCACGTTATAAGGAAATACAGTGTTTCAGAGTAAAGACAAATACTTACATATTGGGAATATTTTACGAGAAGAAATACGCATCGAACAAAATTAGCTTGTATCTCCTAAACAACACATGGTAAGTCGAAAAGATTTGGTTTGGCGTGTATGTCTAAACGTGTAGCCTCAAAGGAGAACACAAAGGAGAATTTTCTTTCGTCAAAATTTGTCAGAAAACCACGTTTTAAGGAAATACCGCATCGTGGGAAATTATCTTGTTTTTCCTAAACAACAAGTGGTAACTCGAAAAGCTTTGGTGTTGCGTGTATGTCTAAGCGTGTAGCCTCAAAAGAGAATGCACAGGAGAGTTTTCTCTCATTAGAACATGTAAGAATTCAACGTTATAAGGAAATACAGTGTTGCAGAGTAAAGACAAATACGTACATATTGGAAACACATTACGAGAAGAAATTAAGCATCACACAATATTAGCTTATATCTCCTAAACAACAAGTGGAAACTCGAAAACATTTAGTTTGGCGTGTATGTCTAAAAGTTGAGCCTCAAAAGAGAACCCACTGGAGAATTTTCTTTCGTCAAAATTGGTCAGAAAACAAGGTTTTAACGAAATCCCGCATCCTGCGAAATTATCTTGTTTTTCCTAAACAACACGTTGTAACTCAAAAAGCTTGGGTGTTGCGTGTATGTCTCAGTGTGTAGCCTCAAAAGAGAACACACAGGAGAGTTTTCACTCAAAAGAATAAGTAAGAATACCAGGTTATAAGGAAATACAGTGTTGCAGAGTAAAGACAAATACGTACGTATTGGAAACACTTTATGTGAAGAAATAACGCATCATAAAAAATTGGCTTGTATCTCCTAAACAACACGTTGTAACTCGAAAATGTTTGGTGTGGCAGGTACGTCTAAACGTGTAGCCTCAAAAAGAGAACACACAGGAGAATTTTCTTTGGTCAAATTTGTCACAAAACCACGTATTAAGGAAATCCTACATCGTGCGAAATTATCTTGTTTTTCCTAAACAACACATTGTAACTCGAAAATCCTTTGGTGTTGCGTGTATGTCTCAGCGTGTAGCCTTAAAAGAGAACACACAGGGGAGTTTTCTCTCAAAAGAATATGTAAGAATACCACGTTATAAGGAAATACAGTGTTGCAGAGTAAAGAAAAATACGTACGTATTGGAAACCCTTAAACTTTACGAGATGAAATACAGCATCGTACAAAATTAGCTCGTATCTCCTAAACAACACTTTGTAACTCGAAAAGATTTGGTGTGGCGTGTACGTCTAAACTTGTAGCCTCAAAAGAGAACCCATAGGAGAATTTTCTTTCGTCAAAATTTCAGAAAAGCACGTTTTAAGGAAATCCAGCATCGTGCGAAATTATCTTGTTTTTCCTAAACAACACGTAGTAACTCGAAAATCTTTGGTGATGCGTGTATGACTAAGCGTGTAGCCTCAAAAGAGAACACACAGGAGAGTTTTCTCTCGAAAGAATATGTGAGAATACCACGTTATAAGGAAGTACAGTGTTGCAGAATAAAGACAAATACTTACGTATTGGAAACCCTTAAACTTTACGAGATGAAATAAAGCATCGTACAAAATTAGCTTGTATCTCCTAAACAACACGTTGTAACTCGAAAAGGTTTGGTGTGGCGTGTACGTCTAAAGGTGTAGCCTCAAAAGAGAACCACAGGACAATTTTCTTTCGTCAAAATTTGTCAGAAAACCACGTTTTAAGGAAATCCCGCATCGTGAGAAATTATCTTGTTCTTCATAAACAACACATTGTAACTCGAAAAGCTTTGGTGTTGCGTGTATGTTTAAGCGTGTACCCTCAAAAGAGAACGCACAGGAGAGTTTTCTCTCGAAAGAATATG
The DNA here is from genome assembly GCF_947179515.1 of Apodemus sylvaticus. Classification (NCBI taxonomy): domain Eukaryota; kingdom Metazoa; phylum Chordata; class Mammalia; order Rodentia; family Muridae; genus Apodemus; species Apodemus sylvaticus. The sequence continues at coordinate 68,830 of NW_026263007.1, forward strand.
TAAGAAATCCACGTATTAAGGAAATACCGTGTTGTAGAGTAAAGACAAATACGTACTTATTGGAAACACTTTACGAGAAGAAATAACGCATCGTAAAAAATTAGCTTGTATCTCCTAAACAACAGGTTGTAACTCGAGAAGATTTGGTGTGGCGTGTACGTCTAAAAGTGTAGCCTCAAAATAGTACACACAGGAGAGTTTTATTTGGTCAAAATTTGTCAGAAAACCACGTTTTAAGGAAATCCCGCATCGTGCGAAATTATGTTGTTTTTCCTAAACAACATGTTGTAACTCGAAAAGCTTTGGAGTTGAGTTTATGTCTAAGCATGTAGCCTCAAAGGAGACCTCACAGGAGAGTTTTCTCTCGAAAGAATATGCAAGAATACCTCGTTATAAGGAAATACAGTGTTGCAGAGTAAAGCCAAATATTTACATAATGGAAACACTTAAACTTTATGAGAAGAAATAATGCATCATAAAAAAATTAGCTTGTATCTCCTAAACAACACGTTGTAACTCGACAAGATTTAGTGTCTCGGGCACGTCTAAATGTGTAGCCTCAAAAGAGAACCCACAGGAGTATTTTCTTTCGTCAAAATTTGTCAGAAAACCACGTTTTAAGGAAATCCCGCATCATGCTAAATTATCTTGTTTTTCCTAAACAACACATTGTAACTCGAAAAACTTTGGTGTTGCGTGTATGTCAAAGCGTATAGCCTCAAAAGAGAACGCACAGGAGAGTTTTCTCTCGAAAGAATGTGTAAGAATACCACGTTATAAGGAAATACAGTGTTGCAGAGTAAAGACAAATACGTACATATTGGAAAAACTTAAAGTTTACGAGAAGAAATAAGGCATCTTACAAAATTAGTTTGTATCTCCTAAACAACACGTTATAACTCGAAAAGATTTAGTGTGGTGTGTACGTCTAAACGTGTAGCCTAAAAAGAGAACCCACAGGATAATTTTCTTTCGTCAAAATTTGTCAGAAAACCACGTTTTAAGGAAATCCCGCATCGTGTGAAATTATCTTGTTTTTCCTAAAAAACACGTTGTAACTCGAAAAGCTTTGGTGTTGCGTGTATGTCTAAGCATGTAGCCTCAAAGGGAAACGCACAGGAGAGTTTTCTCTCGAAAGAATATGCAAGAATACCACGTTATAAGGAAATACAGTGTTGCAGAGTAAAGGCAAATATGTACGTAATGGAAGCACTTAAACTTTATGAGAAGAAATAACGCATCGTAAAAATATTAGCTTGTATCTCCTAAACAACACGTTGTAACTCGAAAAGATTTGGTGTTGCGTGAATGTCTAAGCATGTAGCCTCAAAGGAGAACGCACAGGATAGTTTTCTCTCCAAAGAATATGCAAGAATACCACGTTATAAGGAAATACAGTGTTGCAGAGTAAAGGCAAATATGTACGTAATGGAAACACTTAAACTTTATGAGAAGAAATAACGCATCATAAAAAAATTAGCTTGTTTCTCCTAAACAACACGTTGTAACTCGAAAAGATTTGCTGTGGCGTGTACGTCTAAATGTGTAGCCTCAAAAGAGAACCCACAGGAGTATTTTCTTTCGTCAAAATTTGTCAGAAAACCACGTTTTAAGGAAATCCCGCATCGTGCGAAATTATCTTGTTTTTCCTAAACAACACGTTGTAACTCGAAAAGCTTTGGTGTTGCGTGTATGTCTAAGCGTGTAGCCTCAAAAGAGAACGCAAAGGAGAGTTTTTTCTCGAAAGAATATGTAAGAATACCACGTTATTAGGAAATACAATGTTGCAGAGTAAAGACAAATACTTACGTCTTGGAAAAACTTTAGGAGAAGAAATAACGCATCGTAAGAAATTAGCTTGTATCTCCTAAACAACACGTTGTAACTCGAAAAGCTTTGGTGTTGCGTGTATGTGTAAGCGTGTAGCCTCAAAGGAGAACGCAAAGGAGAGTTTTTTCTCGAAAGAATATGTAAGAATACCACGTTATTAGGAAATACAATGTTGCAGAGTAAAGACAAATACTTATGTATTGGAAAAACTTTAGGAGAAGAAATAACGCATCGTACAAAATTAGCTTGTATCTACTAAACAACACGTTGCAACTTAAAAAGATTTGGTGTGGCCTGTACGTCTAAACGTGTAGCCTGAAGAAAGACGCCATAGGAGAATTTTCTTTGGTCAAAATTTGTCAGAAAACCACGTATTAAGGAAATCCCGCATCGTGCGAAATTATCTTGTTTTTCCTAAACAAAACGTTTTAACTCGAAATGCTTTGGTGTTGCGTGTATGTCTAAGCGTGTAGCCTCAAAAGAGAACGCACAGGAGAGTTTTCTCTCGAAAGAATATGTAAGAATACCACGTTATAAGGAAATACAGTGTTGCAGAGTAAAGACAAATACGTACTCATTGGAAAAACTTAAACTTTACGAGAAGAAATAACGCATCGTACAAAATTAGCTTGTATCTCCTAAACAACACGTTGTAACTTGAAAAGATTTGGTGTGGCTTGTACGTCTAAACGTGTAGCCTCAAAAGAGTACCCACAGGAGAGTTTTATTTCGTCAAAATTTGTCAGAAAACCACGTTTTAAGGAAATCCCGCATCTTGCGAAATTATCTTGTTTTTCCTCAACAACACATTGTAACTCGAAAAGCTTTGGTGTTGCGTGAATGTCTAAGCATGTAGCCTCAAAGGAGAACGCACAGGAGAGTTTTTTCTCGAAAGAATATGCAAGAATACCACGTTATAAGGAAATACAGTGTTGCAGAGTAAAGGCAAATATGTACCTAATGGAAACACTTAAACTTTATGAGAAGAAATAACGCATCGTAGAAAAATTAGCTTGTTTCTCCTAAACAACACGTTGTAACTCGAAAAGATTTGGTGTGGCGTGTACGTCTAAATGTGTAGCCTCAAAAGAGAACCCACAGGAGTATTTTCTTTCGTCAAAATTTGTCAGAAAACCACGTTTTAAGGAAATCCCGCATCGTGCAAAAATATCTTGTTTTTCCTAAACAACACGTTGTAACTCGAAAAGCTTTGGTGTTGCGTGTATGTCTAAGCGTGTAGCCTCAAAAGAGAACGCAAAGGAGAGTTTTTTCTCGAAAGAATATGTAAGAATACCACGTTATTAGGAAATACAGTGTTGCAGAGTAAAGACAAATACTTACGTCTTGGAAAAACTTTACGAGAAGAAATAACGCATCGTAAGAAATTAGCTTGTATCTCCAAAACAACACGTTGCAACATAAAAAGATTTGGTGTGTCCTGTACGTCTAAACGTGTAGCCTGAAAAGAGAACCCATAGGAGAATTTTCTTTGGTCAAAATTTGTCAGAAAACCATGTATTAAGGAAATCCCGCATAGTGCGACATTATCTTGTTTTTCCTAAACCAAACGTTTTAACTCGAAAAGCTTTCATGTTGCGTGTATGTCTAAGCGTGTAGCCTCAAAAGAGAACACACAGGAGAGTTTTCTCTCGAAAGAATATGTAAGAATACCACGTTATGAGGAAATACAGTGTTGCAGAGTAAAAACAAACACGTACTTATTGGAAAAACTTAAACCTTACGAGAAGAAATAAGGCATCTTACAAAATTAGTTTGTATCTCCTAAACAACACATTATAACTCGAAAAGATTTGGTGTGGTGTGTATGTCTAAACGAGTAGCCTCAAAAGAGAACCCACAGGAAAATTTTCTTTCGTCAAAATTTGTCAGAAAACCACGTTTTAAGGAAATCCCGCATTCTGCGAAATTATCTTGTTTTTCTTAAACAAAACATTTTAACTCGAAAAGCTTTGGTGTTGCGTGTATGTCTAAGCGTGTAGCCTCAAAAGAGAACGCACAGGAGAGTTTTCTCTCAAAAGAATATGTAAGAATACCACGTTATAAGGAAATACAGTGTTGCAGAGTAAAGACAAATACGTACTTATTGGAAAAACTTAAACTTTACGAGAAGAAATAACGCATCGTACAAAATTAGCTTGTATCTCCTAAACAACACGTTGTAACTTGAAAAGATTTGGTGTGGCTTGTACGTCTAAACGTGTAGCCTCAAAAGAGTACCCACAGGAGAGTTTTATTTTGTCAAAATTTGTCAGAAAACCACGTTTTAAGGAAATCCCGCATCTTGCGAAATTATCTTGTTTTTCCTAAACAACACGTTGTAACTCGAAAAGCTTTGGTGTTGCGTGTATGTCTAAGCCTGTAACCTCAAAGGAGAATGCCCAGGAGAGTTTTCTCTCGAAAGAATATGTAAGAATACTACGTTATAAGGAAATACAGTGTTGCAGAGTAAAGACAATACATACTTATTGGAAAAACTTAAACTTTACGAGAAGAAATAAGGCATCTTACAAAATTAGTTTGTATCTCCTAAACAACACGTTATAACTTGAAAAGATTTGGTGTGGTGTGTACGTCTAAACTTGTAGCCTCAAAAGAGAACCCACAGGATAATTTTCTTTCGTCAAAATTTGTCAGAAAACCACGTTTTAAGGAAATCCCGCATCTTGCGAAATTATCTTGTTTTTCCTAAACAACACGTTGTAACTCGAAAGCTTTGGTGTTGCGTGTATGTCTAAGCGTGTAGCCTCAAAGGAGAACGCACAGGAGAGTTTTCTCTCGAAAGAATACGTAAGGATACCACGTTATAAGGAAATACAGTGTTGCAGAGTAAAGACAAATATGTACGTATTGGAAACACTTTATGAGAGAAATAACGCATCTGGCAAAATTAGCTTGTATGTCCTAAACAACTCGTTGTAACTCGAAAAGATTTGGTGTGGGGTGCACGTTTAAACGTGTAGCCTCAAAAGAGTACCCACAGGAGAATTTTCTTTCGTCAAAATTTTTCAGAAAACCACGTTTTAAGGAAATCCCGCATCGTGCGCAATTATCTTCTTTTTCCTAAACAACACGTTGTAACTCGAAAGCTTTGGTGTTGCGTGTATGTCTAAGCGTGTAGCCTCAAAAGAGAACGCACAGGAGAGTTTTCTCTCGAAAGAATATGTAAGGATACCACGTTATAAGGAAATACAGTGTTGCAGAGTAAAGACAAATACGTACGTATTGGAAACACTTTATGAGAGAAATAACGCATCTGGCAAAATTAGCTTGTATGTCCTAAACAACTCGTTGTAACTCGAAAAGATTTGGTGTGGGGTGCACGTCTAAACGTGTAGCCTCAAAAGAGTACTCACAGGAGAGTTTTATTTCGTCAAAATTTTTCAGAAAACCACGTTTTAAGGAAATCCCGCATCTTGCAAAATTATCTTGTTTTTCCTAAACAACACGTTGTAAATCGAAAAGCTTTGGTGTTGCGTGAATGTTTAAGCATGTAGCCTCAAAGGAGAACGCACAGGAGAGTTTTCTCTCGAAAGAATATGCAAGAATACCACGTTATAAAGAAATACAGTGTTGCAGAGTAAAGGCAAATATGTACGTAATGGAAACACTAAAACTTTATGAGAAGAAATAACGCATCGTAAAAAATTAGCTTGTTTCTCCTAAACAACACGTTGTAACTCAAAAAGATTTGCTGTGGCGTGTACGTCTAAATGTGTAGCCTCAAAAGAGAACCCACAGGAGTATTTTCTTTCGTCAAAATTTGTCAGAAAACCACGTTTTAAGGAAATCCCGCATCGTGCGAAATTATCTTGTTTTTCCTAAACAACACGTTGTAACTCGAAAAGCTTTGGTGTTGCGTGTATGTCTAAGCGTGTAGCCTCAAAAGAGAACGCAAAGGAGAGTTTTTTCTCGAAAGAATGTGTAAGAATACCACGTTTTTAGGAAATACAGTGTTGCAGAGTAAAGACAAATACTTACGTATTGGAAAAAACTTTACGAGAAGAAATAACGCATCGTAAGAAATTAGCTTGTATCTCCTAAACAACACGTTGTAACTTAAAAAGATTTGGTGTGGCCTGTACGTCTAAACGTTTAGCCTGAAAAGAGAACCCATAGGAGAATTTTCTTTGGTCAAAATATGTCAGAAAACCACCTATGAAGGAAATCCCGCATAGTGCGAAATTATCTTGTTTTTTCTAAACCAAACATTTTAACTCGAAAAGCTTTGGTGTTGCGTGTATGTCTAAGCGTGTAGCCTCAAAAGAGAACGCACAGGAGAGTTTTCTCTCGAAAGAATATGTAAGAATACCACGTTATAAGGAAATACAGTGTTGCACAGTAAAGACAAATACGTACTTATTGGAAAAACTTAAACCTTACGAGAAGAAATAAGGCATCTTAAAAAATTAGTTTGTATCTCCTAAACAACACATTATAACTCGAAAAGATTTGGTGTGGTGTGTATGTCTAAACGTGTAGCCTCAAAAGAGAACCCACAGGAAAATTTTCTTTCGTCAAAATTTGTCAGAAAACCACGTTTTAAGGAAATCCCGCATTCTGCGAAATTATCTTGTTTTTCTTAAACAAAACGTTTTAACTCGAAAAGCTTTGGTGTTGCGTGTATGTCTCAGCGTGTAGCCTCAAAAGAGAACGCACAGGAGAGTTTTCTCTCGAAAGAATATGTAAGAATACAACGTTATAAGGAAATACAGTGGTGCAGAGTAAAGACAAATACGTACTTATTGGAAAAACTTAAACTTAAGAGAAGAAATAACGCATCGTACAAAATTAGCTTGTATCTCCTAAACAACACGTTGTAACTTAAAAAGATTTGGTGTGGCCTGTACGTCTAAATGTGTAGCCTCAAAAGAGAACCCATAGGCGAATTTTCTTTGGTCAAAACTTGTCAGAAAACCACGTATTAAGGAAATTCCGCATCGTGCGAAATTATCTTGTTTTTCCTAAACAAAACGTTTTAACTCGAAAAGCTTTGTTGTTGCGTGTATGTCTAAGCCTGTAACCTCAAAGGAGAATGCCCAGGAGAGTTTTCTCTCGAAAGAATATGTAAGAATACCACGTTATAAGGAAATACAGTGTTGCAGAGTAAAGACAAATACGTACTTATTGGAAAAACTTAAACTTTATGAGAAGAAATAAGGCATCTTACAAAATTAGTTTGTATCTCCTAAACAACACGTTATAACTTGAAAAGATTTGGTGTGGTGTGTACGTCTAAACTTGTAGCCTCAAAAGAGAACCCACAGGATAATTTTCTTTCGTCAAAATTTGTCAGAAAACCACGTTTTAAGGAAATCCCGCATCTTGCGAAATTATCTTGTTTTTCCTAAACAACACGTTGTAACTCGAAAGCTTTGGTGTTGCGTGTATGTCTAAGCGTGTAGCCTCAAAAGAGAACGCACAGGAGAGTTTTCTCTCGAAAGAATATGTAAGGATACCACGTTATAAGGAAATACAGTGTTGCAGAGTAAAGACAAATACGTACGTATTGGAAACACTTTATGAGAGAAATAACGCATCTGGCAAAATTAGCTTGTATGTCCTAAACAACTCGTTGTAACTCGAAAAGATTTGGTGTGGGGTGCACGTCTAAACGTGTAGCCTCAAAAGAGTACCCACAGTAGAGTTTTATTTCGTCAAAATTTGTCAGAAAACCACGTTTTAAGGAAATCCCGCATCTTGCGAAATTATCTTGTTTTCCTAAACAACACGTAGTAACTCGAAAATCTTTGGTGATGCGTGTATGTCTAAGCGTGTAGCCTCAAAAGAGAACACACAGGAGAGTTTTCTCTCGAAAGAATATGTGAGAATACCACGTTATAAGGAAGTACAGTGTTGCAGAATAAAGACAAATACTTACGTATTGGAAACCCTTAAACTTTACGAGATGAAATAAAGCATCGTACAAAATTAGCTTGTATCTCCTAAACAACACGTTGTAACTCGAAACGATTTGGTGTGGCGTGTACGTCTAAAGGTGTAGCCTCAAAAGAGAACCACAGGACAATTTTCGTTCGTCAAAATTTGTCAGAAAACCACGTTTTAAGGAAATCCCGCATCGTGAGAAATTATCTTGTTCTTCATAAACAACACATTGTAACTCGAAAAGCTTTGGTGTTGCGTGTATGTTTAAGCATGTACCCTCAAAAGAGAACGCACAGGAGAGTTTTCTCTCGAAAGAATATGTAAGAATACCATGTATTAAGGAAATACCGTGTTGCAGAGTAAAGACAAATACGTACTTATTGGAAACACTTTACGAGAAGAAATAACGCATCGTAAAAAATTAGCTTGTATCTCCTAAACAACAGGTTGTAACTCAAAAAGATTTGGTGTGGCGTGTACGTCTAAACGTGTAGCCTCAAAAGAGTACACACAGGAGAGTTTTATTTGGTCAAAATTTGTCAGAAAACCACGTTTTAAGGAAATCCCGCATCGTGCGAAATTATGTTGTTTTTCCTAAACAACATGTTGTAACTCGAAAAGCTTTGGAGTTGAGTGTATGTCTAAGCATGTAGCTTCAAAGGAGACCGCACAGGAGAGTTTTCTCTCAAAAGAATATGCAAGAATACCTCGTTATAAGGAAATACAATGTTGCAGAGTAAAGCCAAATTTTTACATAATGGAAACATTTAAACTTTATGAGAAGAAATAATGCATCGTAAAAAAATTAACTTGTATCTCCTAAACAACACGTTGTTACTCGACAAGATTTAGTGTCTCGGGCACGTCTAAATGTGTAGCCTCAAAAGAGAACCCACAGGAGTATTTTCTTTCGTCAAAATTTGTCAGAAAACCACGTTTTAAGGAAATCCCGCATCATGCAAAATTATCTTGTTTTTCCTAAACAACACATTGTAACTCGAAAAACTTTGGTGTTGCGTGTATGTCAAAGCGTATAGCCTCAAAAGAGAACGCACAGGAGAGTTTTCTCTCGAAAGAATATGTAAGAATACCACGTTATAAGGAAATACAGTGTTGCAGAGTAAAGGCAAATATGTACGTAATGGAAACACTTAAACTTTATGAGAAGAAATAACGCGTCGTAAAAAAATTAGCTTGTATCTCCTAAACAACACGTTGTAACTCGAAAAGATCTGGTGTTGCGTGAATGTCTAAGCATGTAGCCTCAAAGGAGAACGCACAGGAGAGTTTTCTCTCGAAAGAATATGCAAGAATACCACGTTATAAGGAAATACAGTGTTGCAGAGTAAAGGCAAATATGTACGTAATGGAAACACTTAAACTTTATGAGAAGAAATAACGCATCGTAAAAAAAATTAGCTTGTTTCTCCTAAACAACACGTTGTAACTCGGAAAGATTTGGTGTGGCGTGTACGTCTAAATGTGTAGCCTCAAAAGAGAACCCACAGGAGTATTTTCTTTCGTCAAAATTTGTCAGAAAACCACGTTTTAAGGAAATCCCGCATCATGCGAAATTATCTTGTTTTTCCTAAACAACACGTTGTAACTCGAAAAGCTTTGGTGTTGCGTGTATGTCTAAGCGTGTAGCCTCAAAAGAGAACGCAAAGGAGAGTTTTTTCTCGAAAGAATATGTAAGAATACCACGTTATTAGGAAATACAGTGTTGCAGAGTAAAGACAAATACTTATGTATTGGAAAAACTTTATGAGAAGAAATAACGCATCGTACAAAATTAGCTTGTATCTACTAAACAACACGTTGCAACTTAAAAAGATTTGGTGTGGCCTGTACGTCTAAACGTGTAGCCTGAAAAAAGAAGCCATAGGAGAATTTTCTTTGGTCAAAATTTGTCAGAAAACCACGTATTAAGGAAATCCCGCATCGTGTGAAATTATCTTGTTTTTCCTAAACAAAACGTTTTAACTCGAAATGCTTTGGTGTTGCGTGTATGTCTAATCGTGTAGCCTCAAAAGAGAACGCACAGGAGAGTTTTCTCTCGAAAGAATATGTAAGAATACCACGTTATAAGGAAATACAGTGTTGCAGAGTAAAGACAAATACGTACTTATTGGAAAAACTTAAACTTTACGAGAAGAAATAACGCATCGTACAAAATTAGCTTGTATCTCCTAAACAACACGTTGTAACTTGAAAAGATTTGGTGTGGCTTGTACGGCTAAATGTGTAGCCTCAAAAGAGTACCCACAGGAGAGTTTTATTTCGTCAAAATTTGTCAGAAAACCACGTTTTAAGGAAATCCCGCATCATGCGAAATTATCTTGTTTTTCCTAAACAACACGTTGTAAATCGAAAAGCTTTGGTGTTGCGTGAATGTCTAAGCATGTAGCCTCAAAGGAGAACGCACAGGAGAGTTTTCTCTCGAAAGAATATGCAAGAATACCACGTTATAAGGAAATACAGTGTTGCAGAGTAAAGGCAAATATGTACGTAATGGAAACACTTAAACTTTATGAGAAGAAATAACGCATCGTAGAAAAATTACCTTGTTGCTCCTAAACAACACGTTGTAACTCGAAAAGATTTGGTGTGGCGTGTACGTCTAAATGTGTAGCCTCAAAAGAGAACCGACAGGAGTATTTTCTTTCGTCAAAATTTGTCAGAAAACCACGTTTTAAAGAAATCCCGCATCGTGTAAAAATATCTTGTTTTTCCTAAACAACACGTTTTAACTCGAAAAGCTTTGGTGTTGCGTGTATGTCTAAGCATGTAGCCTCAAAAGAGAACGCAAAGGAGAGTTTTTTCTCGAAAGAATATGTAAGAATACCGCGTTATTAGGAAATACAGTGTTGCAGAGTAAAGACAAATACTTACGTCTTGGAAAATCTTTGCGAGAAGAAATAACGCATCGTAAGAAATTAGCTTGTATCTCCTAAACAACACGTTGTAACATAAAAAGATTTGGTGTGGCCTGTACGTCTAAACGTGTAGCCTGAAAAGAGAACCCATAGGAGAATTTTCTTTGGTCAAAATTTGTCAGAAAACCATGTATTAAGGAAATCCCGCATAGTGCGACATTATCTTGTTTTTCCTAAACCAAACATTTTAACTCAAAAAGCTTTCGTGTTGCGTGTATGTCTAAGCGTGTAGCCTCAAAAGAGAACACACAGGAGAGTTTTCTCTCGAAAGAATATGTAAGAATACCACGTTATAAGGAAATACAGTGTTGCAGAGTAAAGACAAATACGTACTTATTGGAAAAACTTAAACCTTACGAGAAGAAATAAGGCATCTTACAAAATTAGTTTGTATCTCCTAAACAACACATTATAACTCGAAAAGATTTGGTGTGGTGTGTATGTCTAAACGTGTAGCCTCAAAAGATTACCCACAGGAAAATTTTCTTTCGTCAAAATTTGTCAGAAAACCACGTTTTAAGGAAATCCCGCATTCTGCGAAATTATCTTGTTTTTCTTAAACAAAACGTTTTAACTCGAAAAGCTTTGGTGTTGCGTGTATGTCTAAGCGTGTAGCCTCAAAAGAGAACGCACAGGAGAGTTTTCTCTCGAAAGAATATGTAAGAATACCACGTTATAAGGAAATACAGTGTTGCAGAGTAAAGACAAATACGTACTTATTGGAAAAACTTAAACGTAAGAGAAGAAATAACGCATCGTACAAAATTAGCTTGTATCTCCCAAACAACACGTTGTAACTTAAAAAGATTTGGTGTGGCCTGTACGTCTAAACGTGTAGCCTCAAAAGAGAACCCATAGGAGAATTTTCTTTGGTCAAAATTTGTCAGAAAACCACGTATTAAGGAAATTCCGCATCGTGCGAAATTATCTTGTTTTTCCTAAACAAAACGTTTTAACTCGAAAAGCTTTGGTGTTGCGTGTATGTCTAAGCCTGTAACCTCAAAGGAGAATGCACAGGAGAGTTTTCTCTCGAAAGAATATGTAAGAATACCATGTTATAAGGAAATATATTGCTGCAGAGTAAAGACAAATACATACGTATTGGAAATATATTATGAGAAGAAATAACGCATGGTACAAAATTTGCTTGTATCTCCTAAACAACACGTGGTAACTCAAAAAGATTTGGTGTGGCGTGTACGTCTAAATGTGTAGCCTCAAAAGAGAACCCACAGGAGAATTTTCTTACGTCAAAATTTGTCAGAAAACCACATTTTAAGTAAATCCCTCATTGTGCGAAATTATCTTGTTTTTCCTAATCAACACGTTGTAACTCGAAAAGCTTTGGTGTTGCTTGTATGTCTAAGCGTGTAGCCTCCAAAGAGAACGCACAGTATAGTTTTCTCTCGAAAGAATATGTAAGAATACCACGTTATAAGGAAATACAGTGTTGCAGAGTATAGACAAATATGTACTTATAGGAAACACGTTACGAGAAGAAATAACGCATCATGCAAAATTAACTTGTATCTTCTAAACAACACGTTGTAACTCGAAAAGATTTGGTGTGGCGTGTACGACTAAATGTGTAGCCTCAAAGGAGAACCCACAGGAGAGTTTTCTTTCATCAAAATTTGTCAGGAAACCACGTTTTAAGGAAATCCTGCATGGTGCGAAATTATCTTGTTTTTCCTAAACAACATGTTGTAACTCGAAAAGCTTTGGTGTTGCGTATATGTCTAAGCGTGTAGCCTCAAATGAGAACGCACAGGAGAGTTTTCTCTCGAAAGAATATGTAAGAATACCTCGTTATAAGGAAATACAGTGTTGCAGAGTAAAGACAAATACTTACTTATTGGAAAAACTTTATGAGAAGAAATAACGCATGGTACAAAATTAGCTTGTATCTCCTAAACAACTCGTTGTAACTCGAAAAGATTTGGTGTGGCGTGTACGTCTAAACATGTAGGCTCAAAAGAGAACCCACAGGAGAATTTTCTTTCCTCAAAATTTGTCAGAAAACCACGTTTTAAGGAAATCCCGCATTGTGCGCAATTATCTTGTTTTTCATAAACAAAACATTGTAACTCGGAAAGCTTTGGTGTTGGGTGTATGTGTAAGCGTGTAGCCTCAAAAGAGAATGCACAGGAGAGTTTTCTCTCGAAAGAATATGTAAGAATACCACGTTATAAGGAAATATATTGCTGCAGAGTAAAGACAAATACATACGTATTGGAAATATATTATGAGAAGAAATAACGCATGGTACAAAATTTGCTTGTATCTCCTAAACAACACGTGGTAACTCAAAAAGATTTGGTGTGGCGTGTACGTCTAAATGTGTAGCCTCAAAAGAGAACCCACAGGAGAATTTTCTTACGTCAAAATTTGTCAGAAAACCACATTTTAAGTAAATCCCTCATTGTGCGAAATTATCTTGTTTTTCCTAATCAACACGTTGTAACTCGAAAAGCTTTGGTGTTGCTTGTATGTCTAAGCGTGTAGCCTCCAAAGAGAACGCACAGTATAGTTTTCTCTCGAAAGAATATGTAAGAATACCACGTTATAAGGAAATACAGTGTTGCAGAGTATAGACAAATATGTACTTATAGGAAACACTTTACGAGAAGAAATAACGCATCATGCAAAATTAGCTTGTATCTTCTAAACAACACGTTGTAACTCGAAAAGATTTGGTGTGGCGTGTACGACTAAACGTGTAGCCTCAAAGGAGAACCCACAGGAGAGTTTTCTTTCGTCAAAATTTGTCAGGAAACCACGTTTTAAGGAAATCCTGCATCGTGCGAAATTATCTTGTTTTTCCTAAACAACATGTTGTAACTCGAAAAGCTTTGGTGTTGCGTATATGTCTAAGCGTGTAGCCTCAAAAGAGAATGCACAGGAGAGTTTTCTCCCGAAAGAATATGTAGGAATACCACGTTATAAGGAAATACAGTGTTGCGGAGTAAAGACAAATACATACTTATTGGAAACACTTAAACTTTACGAGAAGAAATAAAACATAGTACAAAATTAGCTTGTATATCCTAAACAACATGTTATAACTCGAAAGGATTTGGTGTGGCGTGTACGTCTAAACGTGTAGCCTCAAAAGAGAACCCACAGGAGAATTTTCTTTTGTCAAAATTTGTCAGAAAACCACGTTTTATGGAAATCCCGCATCATGCGAAATTATCTTGTTTTTCCTAAACAGCATGTTGTAACTCGAAAAGTTTGGTGTTGCGTGAATGTCTAAGCGTGTAGCCTCCAAAGAGAACGCACAGGAGAGTTTTCTCTCGAAAGAATATGTAAGAATACCACATTATAAGGAAATACAGTGTTGCAGAAGAAAGGCAGATACATATGTATTGGAAACACTTAAACATTACGAGAAGAAATAACGCATCGTAAAAAAATTAGCTTGTATCTCCTGAACAACAAGTTGTAACTCAAAAAGATTTGGTGTGGCGTGTACGTCTAAACGTGTAGCCTCAAAAGAGAACTCACAGGAGAATATTCTTTCATCAAAATTTGTCAGAAAACCACGTTTTAAGGAAATCCCGCATCGTGAGAAATTACCTTGTTCTTCCTAAACAACACGTTGTAACTCGAAACTCTTTGCTGTTGCTTGTATGTCTAAGCCTGTAGCCTCAAATGAGAATGCACAGGAGAGTTTTCTCTCGAAAAAATATGTAAGAATACTATGTTATAAGGAAATACAGTGTTGCTGAGTAAAGACAAATACTTACTTATTGGAAAAACTTTACGAGAAGAAATAACGCATCGTACAAAATTAGCTTGTATCTCCTAACCAACACGTTGTAACTTAAAAAGATTTGGTGTAGCCTGTACGTCTTAACGTGTAGTCTCAAAAGAGAACCCATAGGAGAATTTTCTTTGGTCAAAATTTGTCAGAAAACCACGTATTAAGGAAATCCCTCATCGTGCGAAATTATCTTGTTTTTCCTAAACAACACGTTGTAACGCGAAAAGCTTTGGTGTTGCGTGTATGTCTAAGCGTGTAGCCTCAAAAGAGGACTCACAGGAGAGTTTTCTCTCGAAAGAAGATATAAGAATACCACGTTATAAGGAAATACAGTGATGCAGACTAAAGGCAAATACGTACGTATTGGAAACACTTTAGAGAAGAAATAACGCATCGTACAAAATTAGCTTCTATCTCCTAAACAACACGTTGTAACTCAAAAAGATTGGGTGTGGCATGTACGTCTAAACATGTAGCCTCAAAAAAGAATCCACAGGAGAATTGTTTTTCGTTAAAATTTGTCAGAAAACCATGTTTTAAGGAAATCACTCATCGTGCGAAATTATCTTTTTTTTCCCTAAACAACATGTTGTAACTCGAAAAGCTTTGATGTTGCTTGTATGTCTAAGCGTGTAGCCTCAAAAGAGAACGCACAGGAGAGTTTTCTCTTGAAGGAACATGTAAGAATACAACATTATAAGGAAATACAGTTTTGCAGAGTAAAGACAAATACGTATGTATTTGAAACACTTTATGAGAAGAAATAACGCATCGTAAAAAATTAGTTTGTATCTCCTAAACAACACGTTAACTTGAAAAGATTTGGTGTGGCGTGTACGTCTAAACGTGTAGCCTCAAAAGAGAACACACAGGAGAATTTTCTTTCGTCAAAATTTGTCAGAAAACCACTTATTAAGGAAATCCCACATCGTGCGAAACTATCTTGTTTTTCCTAAACAACACATTGTAACTCGAAAATCTTTGATGTTGCGTGTATTTCTAAGCATGTAGCCTCAAAAGAGAACGGAAAGGAGAGATTTCTCTCGAACGAGTATGTAAAAATACCACGTTATAAGGAAATACATTGTGGCAAATTAAAGATACATACGTACCTTTTGGAAACACTTAAACTTTACGAGAAGATATAAAGTATCGTAAAAAATTAGTTTGTATCTCCTAAACAACACGTTGTAACTCGAAAAGATTTGGTGTTGCGTGTATGTCTAAGCGTGTAGCCTAAAAGAGAACGCACAGTAGAGTATTCTCTCGAAAGAATATGTAAGAATACCACGTTATAAGGAAATACAGTGTTGCAGAGTAAAGACAGATACATACGTATTGGAAACACTTTACGAGAAGGAATAATACATCGTACAAAATTAGCTTGTATTTCCTAAACAACACGTTGTAACTCGAAGAGATTTGGTGTGGCATGTACGTTGAAACGTGTAGACTCAAAAGAGAACCCACAGGAGAATTTTCTTTCGTCAAAATTTGTCAGAAAACCACGTTTTAAGGAAATCCCGCATCGTGCGAAATTATCTTGTTCTTCCTAAACAACACGTTTTAACTCGAAAAGCTTTGGTGTTGCGTGTCGTTCTAAACATGTGGCCTCAAAGAGAACGCACAGGAGAGTTTTCTCTCGAAAGAATATATAAGAATACCACGTTATAAGGAAATACAATGTTGCAGAGTAAAGACAAATACATACGTATTGGAAACACTTTACGAGAAGAAATAACGCATCGTACAAAATTAGCTTGTATCTCCTAAACAACACGTTGTAACTCGAAAAAATTTGGTGTGGTGTGTACTTCTAAACGTTTAGCCTCAAAAGAGAACCCACAGGAGAATTTTCTTTGGTCAAAATTTGTCAGAAAACCACGTATTAAGGAAATCTCACTTCGTGCGAAATTATCTTGTTTTTCCTAAACAACACGTTGTGACTCGAAAAGCGTTGGTGCTGTGTGCATGTCTAAGCGTGTAGCCTCAAAAGAGAACGCACAGGAGAGTTTTCTCTAGAAAGAATATGTAAGAATACCACGTTATAAGGAAATACAGTGTTGCAGAGTAAAGACAGATACATACATAATGGAATCACTTTACAAGAAGAAGTAATGCATTGTACAAAATTAGCTTGTATTTCCTAAAAAGCACGTTGTAACTCGAAAAGATTTGCTGTGGCGTGTACGTCTAAACGTGTAGCCTCTAAAGAGAATACACAGGAGAATTTTCTTTGGTCAAAATTTGTCAGAAAACCACATTTTAAGGAAATCCCGCATCGTGCGAAATTATCTTGTTTTTCCTAATCAACAAGTTGTAACTCGAAAAGCTTTGGTGTAGCGTGTATGTCTAAGCGTGTAGCCTCAAAAGTGAACGCACAGGAGAGTCTTCTCTCGAAAGAATATGTAAGAATACCAAGTTATAAGGAAAGACAGTGTTGCAGAATAAAGACAAATACATATGTATTGGAAACAGTTTACAAGACGAAATATCGCATCGTATA
Organism: Apodemus sylvaticus; assembly: GCF_947179515.1. Lineage (NCBI taxonomy): Eukaryota > Metazoa > Chordata > Mammalia > Rodentia > Muridae > Apodemus > Apodemus sylvaticus. The sequence goes on from NW_026263007.1 coordinate 85,772, forward strand.
AAATTAGCTTGTTTCTCCTAAACAGCACGTCGTAACTCGAAAAGATTTGGTGTGGCGTGTACGTCTAAACGTGTAGCCTTATAAGAGAGCCCACAAGAGAATTTTCTTTGGTCAAAATTTGTCAGAAAACCACGTTTTAAGGAAATCCCACATCTTGAGAAATTATCTTGTTTTTCCTAAACAACACGTTGTAACTCGAAAAGCTTTGGTATTGGGTGTATGTCTAAGAATGTAGCCTCAAAAGAGAACGCACAGGAGAGTTTTCTCTCGAAAGAATATGTAAGAATACCACGTTATATGGAAAAACAGTGTTGCAGAGTAAAGACAAATATGTACGTATTGGAAACACATTACGAGAAGAAATAACGCAAAGTAAAAAATTAGTTTGTATCTCCTGAACAACACGTTGTAACTCGAAAGGATTTGGTGTAGTGTTTACATCTAAAGGTGTAGCCTCAAAAGAGAACCCACAGGAGAATTTTCTCTCGAAAGAATATGTAAGAATACCACGTTATAAGGAAATACAGTGTGGCAGAGTAAAGACAAATACGTACATAATGGAAGCACTTTATGAGAGAAATAACGCATCTTGCAAAATTAGCTTGTATGTCCTAAACAACACGTTGTAACTCGAAAAGATTTGGTGTGGCGTGTACGTCTAAAAGTGTAGCCTCAAAAGAGAACCCACAGGAGAGTTTTCTTTCCTCAAAATTTGTCAGAAAACCACGTTTTAAGTAAATCCCGCATCCTGTGAAATTATATTGTTTTTCCTTATCAACACGTGGAAACTAGAAAAGCTTTGGTGTTGCGTGTATGCCTAAGCGTGTAGCCTCAAAAGGGAATGCACAGGAGAGTTTTCTCTTGAAGGAATATGTAAGAATACCACGTTACAAGGAAATATATTGCTGCAGAGTAAAGACAAATACGTACGTATTGGAAACACATTATGAGAAGAAATAACGCATGGTAAAAATTAGCTTGTATCTCCGAAACAACACGTGGTAACTCAAAATGATTTGGTGTGGCATGTACATCTAAACGTGTAGCCTCAAAAGAGAACCCAAAGGAGAATTTTCTTACGTCAAAATTTGTCAGAAAACTACGTTTTAAAGAAATCCCGCATCGTGCGAAATTATCTTGTTTTTCCAAATCAACACGTTGTAACTCGAAAAGCTTTGGTGTTGCGTGTATGTCTAAGCGTGTAGCCTCCAAACAGAACGCACAGGATAGTTTTCTCTCGAAAGAATATGTAAGAATACCACGTTATAAGGAAATACAGTGTTGCAGAGTTTAGACAAATACGTACTTATTGGAAACACTTTAGGAGAAGAAATAACGCATCATGCAAAATTAGCTTGTATCTCCTAAACAACACGTTGTAACTCGACAAGATTTGGTGTGGCGTGTATGTCTAAACGTGTAGCCTCAAAAGAGAACCCACAGGAGAGTGTTCTTTCGTCAAAATTTGTTAGAAAACCACATTTTAAGGAAATACCGCATCGTGCGAAATTATCTTGTTTTTCCTAAACAACATGTTGTAACTCGAAAAGCTTTGGTGTTGCGTGTATGTCTAAGCGTGTAGCCTCAAAAGAGAACGTACAGGAGAGTTTTCTTCCGAAAGAATATGTAGGAATACCACGTTATAAGGAAATACAGTGTTGCAGAGTAAAGACAAATGCATACTTATTGGAAACACTTAAGCTTTACGAGAAGAAATAACACATAGTAAAAATTAGTTTGTATATCCTAAACAACACGTTATAACTCGAAAGGATTTGGTGTGGCGTGTACGTCTAAACGTGTAGCCTCAAAAGAGAACCCACAGGAGAATTTTGTTTCATCAAAATTTGTCAGAAAACCACGTTTTAAGGAAATCCCGCATCATGCGAAATTATCTTGTTTTTCCTAAACAACACGTTGTAACTCGAAAAGCTTTGGTGTTGCGTGAATGTCTAAGCGTGTAGCCTCCAAAGAGAACGCACAGGAGAGTTTTCTCTCGAAAGAATATGTAAGAATACCACGTTATAAGGAAATACAGTGTTGCAGAGTAGAGGCAAATATATACATATTGGAAACACTTAAACTTTACGAGAAGAAATAATTCATCGTTAAAAAATTAGCTTGTATCTGCGAAACAACAAGTTGTAACTCATAAAAGATTTGGTGTGGCATGTACGTCTAAACGTTTGGCCTCAAAAGAGACCGCACAGGAGAGTTTTCTCCCGAAAGAATATGTAGGAATACTACGTTATAAGGAAATACAGTGTTGCAGAGTAAAGACAAATACATACTTATTGGAAACACTTAAGCTTTACGAGAAGAAAAAACACATAGTACAATATTAGCTTGTATATCCTAAACAACACGTTATAACTCGAAAGGATTTGGTGTGGCGTGTACATCTAAACGTGAAGCCTCAAAAGAGAATCCAAAGGAGAATTTTCTTTCGTCAAAATTTGTCAGAAAACCACGTTTTAAGTAAATCCCGCATCATGCGAAATTATCTTGTTTTTCCTAAACAACACGTTGTAACTCGAAAAGCTTTGGTGTTGCGTGAATGTCTAAGTGTGTAGCCTCCAAAGAGAACGCACAGGAGAGTTTTCTCTCGAAAGAATATGTAAGAATACCACGTTATATGGAAATACAGTGTTGCAGAGTAGAGGCAAATACATATGTATTGGAAACACTTAAACTTTACGAGAAGAAATAATTCATAGTAAAAAAATTAGCTTGATTCTCCTAAACAACAAGTTGTAACTCAAAAAGATTTGGTGTGGCGTGTACGTCTAAACGTTTAGCCTTAAAAGAGAACCCACAGGAGAATTTTCTTTCGTCAAAATTTGTCAGAAAACCACGTTTTAAGGAAATCCCGCTTCGTGAGAAAATATCTTGTTTTTCCTAAACAACACGCTGTAACTCGAAAAGCTTTGCTGTTGCGTGTATGTCTCAGCGGGTAGCCTCAAATGAGAACGCACAGGAGAGTTTTCTCTCGAAAGAATATGTAAGAATACCACGTTATAAGGAAATACAGTGTTGCAGAGTAAAGACAAATACTTACTTATTGGAAAAACTTTATGAGAAGAAATAACGCATGGTACAAAATTAGCTTGTATCTCCTAAACAACACGTTGAAACTTAAAAAGATTTGGTGTGGCCTGTACGTCTAAACGTGTAGTCTCAAAAGAGAACCAATAGGAGAAATTTCTTTTGTCAAAATTTGTCAGAAAACCACATATTAAGGAAATCCCTCATCGTGCGAAATTATCTTGTTTTTCCTAAACAACACGTTGTAACGCGAAAAGCTTTGGTGTTGCGTGTATGTCTAAGCGTGTAGCCTCAAAAGAGGACGCACAGGAGAGTTTTCTCTCGAAAGAATATGTAAGATTACCACGTTATAAGGAAATACAGTGTTGCAGACTAAAGGCAAATACGTACGTATTGGAAACACTTTACGAGAAGAAATAACGCATCTTACAAAATTAGCTTGTATCTCCTAAACAACACATTGTAACTCGAAAAGATTTGGTGGGGCGTGTATGTCTAAACGTGTAGCCTCAAAATAGAACCCACAGGAGAATTTTTGTTCGTTAAAATTTGTCAGAAATCCATATTTTAAGGAAATCACTCATTGTGCGAAATTATCTTGTTTTTCCTAAACAACACATTGTAACTCGAAAAGCTTTGATGTTGCGTGTATGTCTAAGCGTGTAGCCTCAAAAGAGAACGCACAGGAGAGTTTTCTCTCGAAAGAACATGTAAGAATACCAGATTATAAGGAAATACAGTTTTGCAGATTAAAGACAAATACGTAGGTATTTGAAACACTCTATGAGAAGAAATAACGCATCGCAAAAAATTAGTTTGTATCTCCTAAACAACACGTTGTAACTCGAAAAGATTTGGTGTGGCATGTACGTCTAAACGTGTAGCCTCAAAAGAGAACCCCCAGGAGAATTTTCTTTCCTCAAAATAAGTCAGAAAACCACTTATTAAGGAAATCCCGCATTGTGCGAAACTATCTTGTTTTTCCTAAACAACACATTGTAACTCGAAAATCTTTGGTGTTGCGTGTATGTCTAAGCATGTAGCCTCAAAAAAGAACACACAGGAGAGATTTCTCTCGAACGAGTATGTAAGAATACCACGTTATAAGGAAATACATTGTGGCAAATTAAAGATAAATACGTTCGTTTTGGAAACACTTAAACTTTACAAGAAGATATAAAGCATTGTAAAACACTAGCTTGTATCTCCTAAACAACACGTTTTAACTCGAAAACATTTGGTGTGGCGTGTACGTCTAAACGTTTAGCCTCAAATGAAAACCCACAGGAGAATTTTCTTTCGTCAAAATTTGTCAGAAAACCACGTTTTAAGGAATTCCCGCATCGTGCGAAATTATCTTGTTTTTCCTAAACAACACGTTGTAACTCGAAAAGCTTTTCTGTTGCGTGTATGTCTCAGCGTGTAGCCTCAAATGAGAACGCACAGGAGAGTTTTCTCTCGAAAGAATATGTAAGAATACCACGTTATAAGTAAATACAGTGTTGCAGAGTAAAGACAAATACTTACTTATTGGAAAAACTTTATGAGAAGAAATAACGCATGGTACAAAATTAGCTTGTATCTCCTAAACAACACGCTGTAACTCGAAAAGATTTGGTGTGGCGTGTACGTCTAAACATGTAGCCTCAAAGGAGAACCCACAGGAGAATTTTCTTTCGTCAAAATTTGTCAGAAAACCACGTTTTAAGGAAATCCCGCATTGTGTGCAATTATCTTGTTTTTCATAAACAAAACATTGTAACTCGAAAAGCTTTGGTGTTGGGTGTATGTGTAAGCGTGTAGCCTCAAAAGAGAATGCACAGGAGAGTTTTCTCTCGAAAGAATATGTAAGAATACCACGTTATAAGGAAATATATTGCTGCAGAGTAAAGACAAATACATACTTATTGGAAATATATTATGAGAAGAAATAACGCATGGTACAAAATTTGCTTGTTTCTCCTAAACAACACGTGGTAACTCAAAAAGATTTGGTGTGGCGTGTACGTCTAAATGTGTAGCCTCAAAAGAGAACCCACAGGAGAATTTTCTTACGTCAAAATTTGTCAGAAAACCACATTTTAAGTAAATCCCTCATTGTGCGAAATTATCTTGTTTTTCCTAATCAACACGTTGTAACTCGAAAAGCTTTGGTGTTGCTTGTATGTCTAAGCGTGTAGCCTCCAAAGAGAATGCACAGTATAGTTTTCTCTCGAAAGAATATGTAAGAATACCACGTTATAAGGAAATACAGTGTTGCAGAGTATAGACAAATATGTACTTATAGGAAACACTTTACGAGAAGAAATAACGCATCATGCAAAATTAGCTTGTATCTTCTAAACAACACGTTGTAACTCGAAAAGATTTGGTGTGGCGTGTACGACTAAATGTGTAGCCTCAAAGGAGAACCCACAGGAGAGTTTTCTTTCGTCAAAATTTGTCAGGAAACCACGTTTTAAGGAAATCCTGCATCGTGCGAAATTATCTTGTTTTTCCTAAACAACATGTTGTAACTCGAAAAGCTTTGGTGTTGCGTATATGTCTAAGCGTGTAGCCTCAAATGAGAACGCACAGGAGAGTTTTCTCTCGAAAGAATATGTAAGAATACCTCGTTATAAGGAAATACAGTGTTGCAGAGTAAAGACAAATACTTACTTATTGGAAAAACTTTATGAGAAGAAATAACGCATGGTACAAAATTAGCTTGTATATCCTAAACAACACGTTGTAACTCGAAAAGATTTGGTGTGGTGTGTACGTCTAAACATGTAGCCTCAAAAGAGAACCCACAGGAGAATTTTCTTTCCTCAAAATTTGTCAGAAAACCACGTTTTAAGGAAATCCCGCATTGTGCGCACTTATCTTGTTTTTCATAAACAAAACATTGTAACTCGAAAAGCTTTGGTGTTGGGTGTATGTGTAAGCGTGTAGCCTCAAAAGAGAATGCACAGGAGAGTTTTCTCTCGAAAGAATATGTAAGAATACCACGTTATAAGGAAATATATTGCTGCAGAGTAAAGACAAATACATACGTATTGGAAATATATTATGAGAAGAAATAACGCATGGTACAAAATTTGCTTGTATCTCCTAAACAACACGTGGTAACTCAAAAAGATTTGGTGTGGCGTGTACGTCTAAATGTGTAGCCTCAAAAGAGAACCCACAGGAGAATTTTCTTACGTCAAAATTTGTCAGAAAACCACATTTTAAGTAAATCCCTCATTGTGCGAAATTATCTTGTTTTTCCTAATCAACACGTTGTAACTCGAAAAGCTTTGGTGTTGCTTGTATGTCTAAGCGTGTAGCCTCCAAAGAGAACGCACAGTATAGTTTTCTCTCGAAAGAATATGTAAGAATACCACGTTATAAGGAAATACAGTGTTGCAGAGTATAGACAAATATGTACTTATAGGAAACACTTTACGAGAAGAAATAACGCATCATGCAAAATTAGCTTGTATCTTCTAAACAACTCGTTGTAACTCGAAAAGATTTGGTGTGGCGTGTACGACTAAACGTGTAGCCTCAAAGGAGAAACCACAGGAGAGTTTTCTTTCGTCAAAATTTGTCAGGAAACCACGTTTTAAGGAAATTCTGCATCGTGCGAAATTATCTTGTTTTTCCTAAACAACATGTTTTAACTCGAAAAGCTTTGGTGTTGCGTATATGTCTAAGCGTGTAGCCTCAAAAGAGAATGCACAGGAGAGTTTTCTCCCGAAAGAATATGTAGGAATACCACGTTATATGGAAATACAGTGTTGCGGAGTAAAGACAAATACATACTTATTGGAATCACTTAAACTTTACGAGAAGAAATAAAACATAGTACAAAATTAGCTTGTATATCCTAAACACCACGTTATAACTCGAAAGGATTTGGTGTGGCGTGTACGTCTAAACGTGTAGCCTCAAAAGAGAACCCACAGGAGAATTTTCTTTTGTCAAAATTTGTCAGAAAACCACGTTTTAAGGAAATCCCGCATCATGCGAAATTATCTTGTTTTTCCTAAACAGCACGTTGTAACTCGAAAAGTTTGGTGTTGCGTGAATGCCTAAGCGTGTAGCCTCCAAAGAGAACGCACAGGAGAGTTTTCTCTCGAAAGAATATGTAAGAATACCACATTATAAGGAAATACAGTGTTGCAGAAGAAAGGCAAATACATACGTATTGGAAACACTTAAACATTACGAGAAGAAATAACGCATCGTAAAAAAATTAGCTTGTATCTCCTGAACAACAAGTTGTAACTCAAAAAGATTTGGTGTGGCGTGTACGTCTAAACGTGTAGCCTCAAAAGAGAACCCACAGGAGAATATTCTTTCGTCAAAATTTGTCAGAAAACCATGTTTTAAGGAAATCCAGCATCGTGAGAAATTACCTTGTTCTTCCTAAACAACACGTTGTAACTCGAAACTCTTTGCTGTTGCTTGTATGTCTAAGCCTGTAGCCTCAAATGAGAATGCACAGGAGAGTTTTCTCTCGAAAAAATATGTAAGAATACCATGTTATATGGAAATACAGTGTTGCTGAGTAAAGACAAATACTTACTTATTGGAAAAACTTTACGAGAAGAAATAACGCATCGTACAAAATTAGCTTGTATCTCCTAACCAAAACGTTGTAACTTAAAAAGATTTGGTGTGACCTGTACGTCTTAACGTGTAGTCTCAAAAGAGAACCCATAGGAGAATTTTCTTTGGTCAAAATTTGTCAGAAAACCACGTATTAATGAAATCCCTCATCGTGCGAAATTATCTTGTTTTTCCTAAACAACACGTTGTAACGCGAAAAGCTTTGGTGTTGCGTGTATGTCTAAGCGTGTAGCCTCCAAAGAGGACGCACAGGAGAGTTTTCTCTCGAAAGAAGATATAAGAATACCACGTTATAAGGAAACACAGTGTTGCAGACTAAAGGCAAATACGTACGTATTGGAAACACTTTAGAGAAGAAATAACGCATCGTACAAAATTAGCTTCTATCTCCTAAACAACACGTTGTAACTCGAAAAGATTGGGTGTGGCATGTACGTCTAAACATGTAGCCTCCAAAAAGAACCCACAGGAGAATTGTTTTTCGTTAAAATTTGTCAGAAAACCATGTTTTAAGGAAATCACTTATCGTGCGAAATTATCTTTTTTTCCCTAAACAACATGTTGTAACTCGAAAAGCTTTGATGTTGCTTGTATGTTTAAGCGTGTAGCCTCAAAAGAGAACGCACAGGAGAGTTTTCTCTCGAAGGAACATGTAAGAATACAACATTATAAGGAAATACAGTTTTGCAGAGTAAAGACAAATACGTATGTATTTGAAACACTTTATGAGAAGAAATAACGCATCGTAAAAAATTAGTTTGTATCTCCTAAACAACACGTTAACTCGAAAAGATTTGGTGTGGCGTGTACGTCTAAACGTGTAGCCTCAAAAGAGAACACACAGGAGAATTTTCTTTCGTCAAAATTTGTCAGAAAACCACTTATTAAGGAAATCCCACATCGTGCGAAACTATCTTGTTTTTCCTAAACAACACATTGTAACTCGAAAATCTTTGATGTTGCGTGTATGTCTAAGCATGTAGCCTCAAAAGAGAACGGAAAGGAGAGATTTCTCTCGAACGAGTATGTAAAAATACCACGTTATAAGGAAATACATTGTGGCAAATTAAAGATACATACGTACCTTTTGGAAACACTTAAACTTTACGAGAAGATATAAAGTATCGTAAAAAATTAGCTTGTATCTCCTAAACAACACGTTGTAACTCGAAAAGATTTGGTGTGGCGTGTAAGTCTAAACGTGTAGCCTCAAATGAAAACCCTCAGAAGAATTTTCTTTCGTCAAAATTTGTCAGAAAACCACGTTTTAAGGAATTCCCGCATCGTGCGAAATTATCTTGTTTTTCCTAAACAACACGTTCTAACTCGAAATGCTTTGGTGTTGCGTGTATGTCTAAGCGTGTATCCTCAAAAGAGAATGCACAGGAGAGTTTTCTCTCGAAAGAATATGTAAGAATACCACGTTATAAGGAAATACAGTGTTGCAGAGTAAAGACAAATACTTACTTATTGGAAAAACTTTATGAGAAGAAATAACGCATGGTACAAAATTAGCTTGTATATCCTAAGCAACACGTTGTAACTCGAAAAGATTTGGTGTGGTGTGTACCTCTAAACGTGTAGCCTCAAAAGAGAACCCACAAGAGAATTTTCTTTCGTCAAAATTTGTCAGAAAACCACGTTTTAAGGAAATCCCGCATCGTGCGCAATTATCTTGTTTTTCATAAACAAAACATTGTAATTCGAAAAGATTTGGTGTTGGGTGTGTGTCTAAGCATGTAGCCTCAAAAGAGAATGCACAGGAGAGTTTTCTCTCGAAAGAATATGTAAGAATACCATGTTATAAGGAAATATATTGCTGCAGAGTAAAGACAAATACATACGTATTGGAAACATATTATGAGAAGAAATAACGCATGGTACAAAATTATCTTGTATCTCCTAAACAACACGAGGTAACTCAAAAAGATTTGTTGTGGCGTGTAGTCTAAATGTGTAGCCTCAAAAGAGAACCCACAGGAGAATTTTCTTACGTCAAAATTTGTCAGAAAATCACGTTTTAAGGAAATCCCGCATCTTGCGAAATTATCTTGTTTTTCCTAATCAACACGTTGTAACTCAAAAAGCTTTGGTGTTGCGTGTATGTCTAAGCATGTAGCCTCCAAAGAGAACGCACAGGATAGTTTTCTCTCGAAAGAATATGTAAGAATACCACGTTATAAAGAAATACAGTGTTGCAGAGTAAAGACAAATATGTATGTATTGGAAACCCTTAAATTTTATGAGATGAAATAAAGAATCGTACAAAATTAGCTTGTATCTCCTAAACAACACGTGGTATCTCGAAAAGATTTGGTGTGGCCTGTACGTCTAAACGTGTAGCCTCAAAAGAGAACCCACAGGACAATTTTCTTTCGTCTAAATTTGTCAGAAAACCACGTATTACGGAAATCCCGCATCGTGAGAAATTATCTTGTTCTTCCTAAACAACACGTTGTAACTCAAAAAGCTTTGGTGTTGGGTGTATGTCTAAGCGTGTAGCCCCAAAGGAGAACGCACAGGAGAGTTTTCTCTCGAAAGAATATGTAAGAATACCACGTTATAAGGAAATACAGTGTGGCAGAGTAAAGACAAATACGTACGTATTGGAAACACTTTATGAGAGAAATAACGCATCTTGCAAAATTAGCTTGTATCTCCTAAACAACACGTTGTAACTCGAAAGTATTTGGTGTGGCATGTACGTCTAAACGTGTAGCCTCAAAAGAGAACCCACAGGAGAGTTTTCTTTCGTCAATATTTGTCAGAAAACCATGTTTTAATGAAATCCCGCATCGTGCGAAATCATCTTGTTTTTCCTAAACAACACGTTGTAACTCGAAAAGCTTTGGTGTTGCGTGTATTTCTAAGCGTGTAGCCTCAAAAGAGAATGCAAAGGAGAGTTTTCTCTCGAAAGAATATATAAGAATACCACGTTATTAGGAAATACAGTGTTGCAGAGTAAAGACAAATACGCACGTATTGGAAACACTTTACGAGAAGAAATAATGCATCGCACAAAATTAGCTTGTATCTCCTAAACAACGCGTTGTAACTTAAAAAGATTTGGTGTGGCCTGTACGTCTAAATGTGTAGCCTCAAAAGAGAACCCATAGGAGAATTTTCTTTGGTCAAAATTTGTCAGAAAACCACGTATTAAGGAAATCCCGCATCGTGTAAAATTATCTTGATTTTCCTAAACAACATGTTGTACTCAATAAGGGATTTCCTTAAAACGTGGTTTTCTGTCAAATTTTGACGAAAGAAAATTATCCTGTGGGTTCTCTTTTGAGGCTACACGTTTAGACGTACACACCACACCAAAACTAATTTTGTACGATGCCTTATTTCTTCTCCTAAAGTTTAAGTGTTTCAAATAAGTACGTATTTGTCTTTACACTGCAACACTGTATTTCCTTATAACGTGGTATTCTTACATATTCTTTCGAGAGAAAACTCTCCTGTGCGTTCTTTTCGAGTTACAACATGTTGTTTAGGACATACAAGTTAATTTTGCAAGATGCGTTATTTCTCTCATAAAGTGTTTCCAATAAGTACGTATTTGTCTTTGCTCTGCAACACTGTATTTCCTTATAACATGGTATTCTTACATATTCTTTCGAGAGAAAATTCTCCTGTGCATTCTCTTTTGAGGGTACACGCTTTGACATACACGTAACACCAAAGCTTTTCGAGTTACAATGTGTTGTTTAGGAAAAACAAGATAAATTAGCACAATGCGGGATTTCCTTAAAATGTGGTTTTCTTACAAATTTTGAGGAAAGAAAATACTCCTGTGGGTTCTCTTTTGAGGCTACACATTTAGCCGTACACGCCACACCAAATCTTTTCGAGTTACAACGTGTTGTTTAGGAGATACAAGCTAATTTTTTACGATGCGTTATTTCTTCTCATGAAGTTTAAGTGTTTCCATAACGTACATATTTGCCTTTACTCTGCAACACTGTATTTCCTTATAACGTGGTTTTCTTGCATATTCTTTCGATAGAAAACTCTCCTGTGCATTCTCCTTTGAGGCTACATGCTTAGACAAACACGCAACACCAAAGCTTTTCGAGTTACAACGTGTTGTTTATGAAAAACAACATAATTTCGCACGATGCAGGATTTCCTTAAAACGTGGTTTTCTGACAAATTTTGACGAAATAAAACTCTCCTGTGGGTACTCTTTTGAGGCTACACATTTAAACGTACACGCCACACCAAATCTTTTCGAGTTACAACGTGTTGTTTAGGACATACAAGCTAATTTGGCAAGAAGCGTTATTTCTCTTATAAAGTGTTTCCAATATGTATGTATTTGTCTTTACTCTGCAACACTGTATTTCCTTATAACGTGGCATCCTTACATATTCTTTCGAGAGAAAATTCTCCTGTGCGTTCTCTTTTGAGGCTACATGCTTAGACATACACGCAACACCAAAGCTTTTCGAGTTACAACGTGTTGTTAAGAAAAACAAGATAATTTAGCACAATGCTGGATTTCCTTAAAACGTGGTTTTCTGACAAATTTTGACGAAAGAAAATTCACCTATGGGTTCTCCTTTGAAGCAAACGTTTAGACATACACGCCAGACCAAATATTTTTGAGTTTTATCGTGTTGTTTAGGAGATACAAGCTAATTTTGTACCATGCATTATTTCTTCTCGTAAAGTGTTTCCCTTACTTATGTATTTGTCTTTACTCTGCAGCACTGTGTTTCTTTATAACGTGGTATTCTTACATATTCTTTCGAGAGAAACCTCTCCTGTGCGTTCTCTTTTGAGGCTACACGCTTAGACATACATGCAACACCAAAGCTTTTCGAGTTACAATGTGTTGTTTATGAAAAACAAGATAATTTCGCACAATGCGGGATTTCCTTAATACGTGGTTTTCTGAAAAATTTTGACGAAAGAAAATTCTACTGGGGGTTCTCTTTGGAGGCTACATGTTTAGACATACACGGCACACCAAATGTTTTCAAGTTACAACTTGTTGTTTAGGAGATACAAGCTAATTTTGCATGATGCGTTATTTCTCTCATAAAGTGTTTCCAATACATATGTATTTGTCTTTACTTTGCAACCCTGTATTTCCTTATAACGTGGTATTCTTACTTATTCTTTCGAGAGAAAACTCTCCTGTGCGTTCTCTTTTGAGGCTATACGCTTAGATATACACACAACACCTAAGCTTTTCGAGTTAAAACGTGTTGTTTAGGAAGAAAAAGATAATTTCTCACAATGCGGGATTTCCTTAAAACTTGGTTTTCTGACAAATTTTGAAGAAAGAAAATTGTCCTGTGGGTTCTCTTTTGAGGCTACACGTTTAGATGTACAGGCCACACCAAATCCTTTCGAGTAACAATGTGTTGTTTAGGAGTTACAAGCTAATTTTGTACGATGCTTTATTTCATCTCGTAAAGTTTAAGGGTTTCCAATATGTACGTTTTTGTCTTTACTCAGCAACACTGTACTTCCTTATAAAGTGGTATTCTTACATATTCTTTCGAGAGAAAACTCTCCTGTGCGTTCTCTTTTGAGGCTACACGCTTTGACATACACGCAACACCAAAGCTTTTCGAGTTACAATGTGTTGTTTAGGAAAAACCAGATAATTTAGCACGATGCAGGATTTCCTTAAAATGTGGTTTTCTGACAAATTTTGACGAAAGAAAATACTCCTGTGGGTTCTCTTTTGATGCTACACATTTAGACGTACACGCCACACCAAATCCTTTCGAGTTACAACGAGTTTTTTAGGAGATACAAGCTAATTTTTTACGATGCGTTATTTCTTCTCATAAAGTTTAAGTGTTTCCATTACGTACATATTTGCCTTTACTCTGCAACACTGTATTTCCTTATAACGTTGTATTCTTGCATATTCTTTCGATAGAAAACTCTCCTGTGCATTCTCCTTTGAGGCTACATGCTTAGACTTACACGCAACATCAAAGCTTTTCGAGTTACAACTTATGTTGTTTATGAAAAACAACATAATTTCGCACGATGCGGGATTTCCTTAAAACGTGGTTTTCTGAAAAATTTTGACGAAATAAAACTCTCCTGTGGGTACTCTTTTGAGGCTACACGTTTAGACGTACATGCCACACCAAATCTTTTCGAGTTACAACGTGTTCTTTAGGACATACAAGCTAATTTTGCAAGATGCGTTATTTCTCTCATAAAGTGTTTCCAATATGTACGTATTTGTCTTTACTCTGCAACACTGTATTTCCTTATAACGTGGTATCCTTACATATTCTTTCGAGAGAAATCTCTCCTGTGCGTTCTCTTTTGAGGCTACATGCTTAGACATAAACGCAACACCAAAGCTTTTCGAGTTACAACGTGTTGTTTAGGAAAAACAAGATAATTTAGCACGATGCGGGATTTCCTTAAAACGTGGTTTTCTGACAAATTTTGACGAAAGAAAATTCTCCTGTGGGTTCTCCTTTGAGGCAAAACGTTTAGACATACACGCCACACCAAATCTTTTTGAGTTATATCGTGTTGTTTAGGAGATACAAGCTAATTTTGTACCATGCATTATTTCTTCTCGTAAAGTGTTTCCCTTACTTACGTATTTGTCTTTACTCTGCAGCACTGTGTTTCCTTAAAACGTGGTATTCTTACATATTCTTTCGAGAGAAACCTCTCCTGTGTGTTCTCTTTTGAGGCTAAACGCTTAGACATACATGCAACACCAAAACTTTTCGAGTTACAATGTGTTGTTTATGAAAAACAAGATAATTTCGCATGATGCGGGATTTCCTTAAAACGTGGTTTTCTGAAAAATTTTGGCGAAAGAAAATTCTACTGGGGGTTCTCTTTGGAGGCTCCACGTTTAGACATACACGGCACACCAAATGTTTTCAAGTTACAACGTGTGGTTTAGGACATACAAGCTAATTTTGCATGATGCGTTATTTCATAAAGTGTTTCCAATACATATGTATTTGTCTTTACTTTGCAACCCTGTATTTCCTTATAACGTGGTATTCTTACTTATTCTTTCAGAGAAAACCTCCTGTGCGTTCTCTTTTGAGGCTATACGCTTAGATATACATACAACACATAAGCTTTTCGAGTTAAAACGTGTTGTTTAGAAAGAACAAGATAATTTCTCACAATGCAGGATTTCCTTAAAACTTGGATTTCTGCCAAATTTTGAATAAAGAAAATTGTCCTGTGGGTTCTCTTTTGAGGCTATACGTTTAGACGTACAGGCCACACCAAATCCTTTCGAGTAACAACGTGTTGTTTAGGAGTTACAAGCTAATTTTCTACGATGCTTTATTTCATCTCGTAAAGTTTAAGGGTTTCCAATATGCACATTTTTGTCTTTACTCAGCAGCACTGTACTTCCTTATAAAGTGGTATTCTTACCTATTCTTTCGAGAGAAAACTCTCCTGTGTGTTCTCTTTTGAGGCTACACGCTTAGACATACACGCAACACCAAAGCTTTTCGAGTTACAACGTGTTGTTTAGGATAAACAAGATAATTTCGCACGATGCGGGATTTCCTTAATACATGGTTTTCTGACAAATTTTGACCAAAGAAAATTCTCCTGTGGGTTCTCTTTTGAGGCTACACGTTTAGACGTACACGCCACACCAAGGCTTTTTGAGTTACAACCTGTTGTTTAGGAGATACAAGCTAATTTTTTACGATGCGTTATTTCTTCTCGTATAGTATTTCCAATAAGTACATATTTGTCTTTAATCTGCAACACTGTATTTCCTTATAACGTGGTATTCTTACATATTCTTTCGAGAGAAAACTCTCCTGTGCCTTCTCTTTTGAGGCTACATGCTTAGACATACACGCAACACCAACGCTTTTCGAGTTACAATGTATTGTTTATGAAGAACAAGATAATTTCTCACGATGTGGGATTTCCTTAAAACGTGGTTTTCTGACAAATTTTGACGAAAGAAAATTGTCCTGTGGTTCTCTTTTGAGGCTACACATTTAGACGTACACGCTACACCTAATCTTTTCGAGTTACAACGTGTTGTTTAGGAGATACAAGCTAATTTTGTACAATGCTTTATTTCATCTCATAAAGTTTAAGGGTTTCCAATACGTAAATATTTGTCTTTATTCTGCAACACTGCACTTCCTTATAACGTGGTATTCTTACATATTCTTTCAAGAGAAAACTCTCCTGTATGTTCTCTTTTGAGGCTACACGCTTAGACATCCACGCAATACCAAAGATTTTCGAGTTACTACGTATTGCTTAGGAAAAACAAGATAATTTCGAACGATGCTGGATTTCCTTAAAACGTGGTTTTCTGAAAATTTTGACGAAAGAAAATTCTCCTATGTGTTCTCTTTTGAGGCTACAGGTTTAGACGTACACGCCACACCAAATCTTTTCGAGTTACAACGTGTTTTTTAGGAGATACGAGCTAATTTTGTACGATGCTTTATTTCATCTCGTAAAGTTTAAGGGTTTCCAATACATACATATTTGTCTTTAATCTGCAACACTGTATTTCCTTATAACGTGGTATTCTTACATATTCTTTCGAAAGAAAACTCTCCTGTGTGTTCTCTTTTGAGGCTACACGCTGAGAAATACACGCAACACAAAAGCTTTTCGAGTTACAACGTGTTGTTTAAGAAAAACAAGATAATTTCGCACGATGCGGGATTTCCTTAAAACGTGGTTTTCTGAAAATTTTGACGAAAGAAAATTCTCCTATGGGTTCTCCTTTGAGGCTACACGTTTAGACATACACGCCACACCAAATCTTTTCGAGTTACAACGTGTTGTTTAGGAGATACGAGCTAATTTTGTACGATGCTTTATTTCATCTCGTAAAGTTTAAGGGTTTCCAATACGTACATATTTGTCTTTACTCTGAAACACTGTATTTCCTTATAATGTGGTATTCTTACATATTCTTTTGAGAGAAAACTCTCCTGTGTGTTCTCTTTTGAGGCTACACGGTGAGACATACACGCAACACCAAAGCTTTTCAAGTTACAACGTGTTGTTTAGGAAAAACCAGATAATTTCGCACGATGCAGGATTTCCTTAATACGTGGTTTTCTGACAAATAAGACCAAAGAAAATTCTCCTGTGGGTTCTCTTTTTGAGGCTACAGGTTTAGACGTACACACCACACGAAATCTTTTCGAGTTACAACGTGTTTTTTAGGAGATACGAGCTAATTTTGTACGATGCTTTATTTCATCTCGTAAAGTTTAAGGGTTTCCAATACATACGTATTTGTCTTTAATCTGCAACACTGTATTTCCTTATAACGTGGTATTCTTACATATTCTTTCGAAAGAAAACTCTCCTGTGTGTTCTCTTTTGAGGCTACACGCTGAGAAATACACACAACACAAAAGCTTTTCAAGTTACAACGTGTTGTTTAAGAAAAACAAGATAATTTCGCACGATGCGGGATTTCCTTAAAATGTGGTTTTCTGAAAATTTTGACGAAAGAAAATTCTATCTGTTCTGTTTGAGGCTACACGTTTAGACATACACGCCACACCAAATCTTTTCGAGTGACAACGTGTTGTTTAGGTGATACGAGCTAATTTTGTACGATGCTTTATTTCATCTCCTAAAGTTTAAGGGTTTCCAATACGTACATAAATGTCTTTACTCTGAAACACTGTATTTCCTTATAATGTGGTATTCTTACATATTCTTTTGAGAGAAAACTCTCCTGTGTGTTGTCTTTTGAGGCTACACGGTGAGACATACACGCAACACCAAAGCTTTTCGAGTTACAACGTGTTGTTTAGGAAAAACAAGATAATTTCGCACGATGCAGGATTTCATTAATACGTGGTTTTCTGACAAATAAGACCAAAGAAAATTCTCCTGTGGGTTCTCTTTTTGAGGCTACACGTTTAGACGTACACACCACACCAAATCTTCTCGAGTTACAACGTGTTGTTTAGGAGATACAAGCTAATTTTTAAGGATGCATTATTTCTTCTCCTAAAGTGTTTCCAATATGTACTTATTTGTCTTTACTCTGCAACACTGTATTTCCTTATAACGTGGTATTCTTACATATTATTTCGAGGGAAAACTCTCCTGTGCGTTCTCTTTAGAGCTAAACGCGTAGACAAACACACAACGCCAAAGATTTTCGAGTTACAATGTGTTCTTTAGGAAAAAGAAGATGATTTCGCACGATGCGAGATTTCCATAAATCGTGGTTTTCTGAAAAATTTTGACGAAAGAAAGTTCTCCTGTGGGTTCTCTTTTGAGGCTACAAGTGTAGAGGTACGAGCCACACCAAATCTTTTCGACTTACAACGTGTTGTTTAGGAGATACAAGCTAATTTTGTACGATGCGTTATTTCTTCTCTTAAAGTGTTTCCAATAGGTACGTAGTTGTCTTTACTCTGCAACACTGTATTTCCTTATAACGTAGTATTCTTACATATTCTTTCGAGAGAAAACTCTCCTGTTCGTTCTCTTTTGAGACTACACGCATAGACATAAACGCAACACCAAAGCTTTTCGAGTTACAACGTGTTGTTTAGGAAAAACAAGATAATTTCGCACGATGCGATATTTCCTTAAAACGTGGTTTCTGACAAATTTTGATGAAAGAAAATTCTCCTGTGGGTTCTCGTTTGAGGCTACACTTTTAGACGTACATGTCACACCAAATCTTTTCGAGTTACAACGTGTTGTTTAGGAGATACAAGCTAATTTTTTACGGTGCGTTATTTCTTCTTGTAAAGTGTTTCCAATATGTATATATTTGTCTTTACTCTGCAACACTGTATTTCCTTATAACATTGTATTCTTACATGTTCTTTCGAGAGAAAACTCTCCTGTACGTTGTCTTTAGAGGCTACACGCTTAGATATACACGCAACACCAAAGCTTTTCGAGTTACAACGTGTTGTTTAGGAAAAACAAGATAATTTTAAACGATGCGGGATATCCTTAAAACGTGGTTTTCTGACAAATTTTGACTAAAGAAAGTTCTCCTGTGCATTGCCATTTGAGGCTACAGGTTTAGAAGTACACGCCACACCAAATCTTTTCGAGTTACAACTTGTTGTTTAGGTGATACAAGCTAATTTTTTATGAAGCGTTATTTCTTCTTGTAAAGTGTGTCCAATACGTAATTAATTGTCTTTACTCTGCAACACTGTATTTCCTTATAACGTGGTATTCTTACATATTCTTTCGAGGGAAAACTCTCCTGTGCGTTTTCTTTTGGGCTACACGCTTAGACATACACGCAACGCCAAAGCTTTTCGAGTTACAACGTGTTGTTTAGGAAAAACAAGATAATTTCGCACGATGCAAGATTTCCATAAAACGTGGTTTTCTGAAAATTTTTGACGAAAGAAAGTTCTCCTGTGGGTTCTCTTTTGAGGCTACATGTTTAGACGTACACGTCACACCAAATCTTTTCGAGTTACAACGTGTTGTTTAGGAGATAAAGCTGAATTTGTACGATGCGTTATTTCTTCTCATAAAGTGTTTCCAATAAGTACTTATTTGTCTTTACCCTGCAAAATTGTATTTCCTTATAACGTGGTATTCTTACATATTCTTTCGAGAGAAAACTCTCCTGTGCCTTCTCTTTTCAGGCTCCACACTTACACATACACGCAACACCAAAGCTTTTCGAGTTACAACATGTTGTTTAGGAAAAAGAAGATGATTTCGCATGATGCGGGATATCCTTAAAACGTGGTTTTCTGAAAAATTTTGACAAAAGAAAATTCTCCTGTGGGTTCTCTTTTGAGGCTACACGTTTAGACGTACATGCCACACCAAATCTTTTCGAGTTACAACGTGTTGTTTAGGAGATACAAGCTAATTTTGCACGATGTGTTTATTCTTCTCGTAAAGTGTTTCCAACACATACGTATTTGTCTTTACTCTGCAACATTGTATATCCTTATAACGTGGTATTCTTACATATTCTTTCGATAGAAAACTATCCTGTGCGTTCCATTTTGAGGCTACACACTTAGACATACAGGCAACACCAAAGCTTTTCGAGTTACAATGTGCTGTTTATGAAAAACAAGATAATTTCGCACGATGCGGGATTTCCTTAAAACGTGGTATTCTTACAAATTTTGACGAAAGAAAATTCTCCTGTGGGTACTCTTTTGACGCTACATGTTTAGAGGTACACGCCACACCAAATCCTTTCGAGTTACCACGTGTTGTTTAGGAGATACAAGCTAATTTTGTACGATGCTTTATTTCTTCTCGTAAAGTGTTTCCAAACTTACGTATTTGTCTTTACTCTGCAACACTGTATTTCCTTACAATGTTGAATTCTTACATGTTCTTGCGAGAGAACTTTCCTGTGCATTCTCTTTAGAGGCGACATGCTCAGACATACACGCAACACCAAAGCTTTTCGAGTTACAACGTGTTGTTTAGGAAAAAAAAGATAATTTTGCACGATGCAGATATCCTTAAAACGTGGTTTTCTGACAAATGTTGACAAAAGAAAGTTCTCCTGTGCATTGCCTTTTGAGGCTACAGGTTTAGACGTACACGCTACACCAAATCTTTTCGAGTTACAACTTGTTGTTTAGGAGATACAAGCAAATTTTTTCGATGCGTTATTTCTTCTTGTAAAGTGTTTCCAATATGTAAGTATTTGTCTTTATTCTACAACACTGTATTTCCTTATAACGTGGTATTCTTACATATTCTTTCAAGAGAAAACTCTCCTGTGAGTTCTCTTTTGAGGCTACACGCTTAGACATACACGCAACACCAAAGCTTTTCGAGTTACAACGTGTTGTTTAGGAGATACAAGTTAATTTTGTACGATGCGTTATTTCTTGTCGTAAAGTGTTTCCAATATGTACTTAATTGTCTTTACTCTGCAACACTGTATTTCCTTATAACGTGGTATTCTTACATATTCTTTCGAGAGAAAACTCTCCTGTGCGTTCTCTTTTGGGCTACACGCTTAGACATACACGCAACGCCAAAGCTTTTCGAGTTACAACGTGTTGTTTAGGAAAAACAAGATAATTTCGCACGATGCGAGATTTCCATAAAACGTGGTTTTCTGAAAAATTTTGACGAAAGAAAGTTCTCCTGTGGGTTCTCTTTTGAGGATACACGTTGAGACATACACGTCACACCAAATCTTTTCAAGTTACAACGTGTTGTTTAGGAGATACAAGCTAATTTTGTACGATGCGTTATTTCTTCTCATAAAGTGTTTCCAATAAGTACTTATTTGTCTTTACTCTGCAAAATTGTATTTCCTTATAACGTGGTATTCTTGCATATTCTTTCGAGAGAAAACTCTCCTGTGCCTTCTCTTTTGAGGCTCCACACTTACATATACACGCAACACCAAAGCTTTTCGAGTTACAACATGTTGTTTAGGAAAAAGAAGATGATTTCGCATGATGCGGGATTTCCTTAAAACTTGGTTTTCTGAAATATTTTGAAGAAAGAAAATTCTCCTGTGGGTTCTCTTTCGAGGCTACACGTTTAGACGTACATGCCATACCAAATCTTTTCGAGTTACAACGTGTTGTTTAGGAGATACAAGCTAATTTTTTTCGATGCGTTAATTAGTCTCGTAAAGTGTTTCCAGTATGTAAGTATTTGTCTTTACTCTGCAACATTGTATTTCCTTATAACGTGGTACTCTTACATATTCTTTCGAGATAAAACTATCCTGTGCATTCTCTTTTGAGGTTACACGCTTAGACACACACGCAACCCCAAAGCTTTTCGAGTTACAACGTGTTGTTTAGGAAAAACAAGATAATTTCGCACGATGCGAGATTTACTTAAAACCTGGTTTCTGACAAATTTTGATGAAAGAAAATTCTCTTGTGGGTTCTCTGTTGAGGCTACACGTTTAGACGTACATGTCACACCAAATCTTTTAGAGTTACAACGTGTTGTTTAGGAGATACAAGCTAATTTTGTACGATGTGTTATTTCTTCTCATAAAGGGTTTCCAATATGTACTTATTTGTCTTTACTCTGCATAATTGTATTTCCTTATAACGTGGTATTCTTACATAATCTTTCAAGAGAAAACTCTCCTGTGCCTTCTCTTTTGGGGCTACACGCGTACACATACACGCAACACCAAAGCTTTTTGAGTTACAACATGTTGTTTAGGAAAAAGTAGATGATTTCGCACGATGCGGGATTTCCTTGAAACGTGGTTTTCTGAAAAATTTTAACGAAAGAAAATTCTCCTGTGGGTTCTCTTTTGAGGCTACACGTTTAGACGAACATGCCACACCAAATCTTTTCGAGTTACAACATGTTGTTTAGGAGATACAAGCTAATTTTTTAGGATGTGTTAATTATTCTAGTAAAGTGTTTCCAAGACTTACGTATTTGTCTTTACTCTGCAACACTGTATTTCCTTATAACGTGGTATTCTTACATATTCTTTCGAGAGAAAACTATCCCGTGCTTTCCCTTTTGTGGCTACACACTTAGACAAAGAGGCAACACCAAAGCTTTTCGAGTTACAACGTGTTGTTTATGAAAAACAAGATAATTTCGCACGATGCAGGATTTCCTTAAAACGTAGTTTTCTGAAAAATTTTGACGAAAGAAAATTCTTCAGTGGGTTTTCTTTTGAGGCTACATGTTTAGACGTACACGCCCCACCAATTCCTTTCGAGTTACCACGTGTTGTTTAGGAGATACAACCTAATTTTGTATGATGCGTTATTTCTTCTCGTAAAGTGTTTCCAATATGTACGTATTTGTCTTTACTCTGCAACACTTTATTTCCTTATAACGTTGTATTATTACATATTCTTTCAAGAGAAAACTCTACTGTGCGTTCTCTTTAGAGGCTACACACTTAGACATACACGCAACGCCAAAGCTTTTCGAGTTACAATGTGCTGTATAGGAAAAACAAGATAATTTCGCACGATGCGAGATTTCCATAAAACGTGGTTGTCTGAAAAATTTTGAAGAAAGAAAGTTCTCCTGTGGGTTCTCTTTTGAGGCTACACATGTAGAGGTACGAGCCACACCAAATCTTTTCGAGTTAGAACTTGTTGTTTAGGAGATACAAGCTAATTTTGTACGATGCATTATTTCTTCTCTTAAAGTGTTTCCAATAGCATTTGTCTTTACTCTGAAACACTGTATTTCCTTATAACGTGGTATTCTTACATATTCTTTCGAGAGAAAACTCTCCTGTGCGTTCTCTTTTGAGGCTACACGCTTAGACATACACGCAACACCAAAGGTTTTCGAGTTACAACGTGTTGTTTAAGAAAAACAAGATAATTTCGCACGATGCGAGATTTCCTTAAAACGTGGTTTCTGACAAATTTTGATGAAATAAAATTCTCCTGTGGGTTCTCTTTTGAGGCTACACTTTTAGACGTACACGTCACACCAAATCTTTTCAAGTTACAACGTGTTTTTTAGGAGATACAAGGTAATTTTGTATGATGCGTTATTTCTTCTCGTAAAGTGTTTCCAATATGTTCTTATTTGTCTTTACTCTGCAAAATTGTATTTCCTTATAACGTGGTATTCTTACATATTCTTTCGAGAGAAAATTCTCCTGTGCCTTCTCTTTTGAAGCTCCACGCTTACACATACACGCAACACCAAAGCTTTTCGAGTTACAACATGTTGTTTAGGAAAAAGAAGATGATTTCGCACGATGCGGGATTTCCTTAAAACGTGGTTTTCTGAAAATTTTTGAAGAAAGGAAATTCTCCTGTAGGTTCTCTTTTGAGGCTACACGTTTAGACGTACATGCCAAACCAAATCTTTTCGAGTTACAACGTGTTGTTTAGGAGATACAAGCTAATTATTTACGGTGCGTTAATTCTTCTCTTAAAGTGTTTCCAATAAGTACGTATTTGTCTTTACTCTGCAACATTGTATTTCCTTATAACGTGGTATTCTTACATATTCTTTCAAGATAAAACTATCCTGTGCGTTCTCTTTTGAGGTTACACACTTAGACATACACGCAACACCAAAGATTTTTGAGTTATAACGTGTTATTTAGGAAAAACAAGATAATTTCGCACGATGCGATATTTCCTTAAAACGTGGTTTCTGACAAATTTTGATAAAAGAATATTCTCTTGTGGGTTCCCTTTTGAGGCTACACGCTTAGACGTACACGTCACGCCAAATCTTTTCGAGTTACAACGTGTTGTTTAGGAGATACAAGCTAATTTTTTACGATGCGTTATTTCTTCTTGTAAAGTGTTTCCAATATGTACTTATTTGTCTTTACTCTGCAAAATTGTATTTCCTTATAACGTGGTATTCTTACATATTCTTTCGAGAGAAAACTCTCCTGTGCCTTCTCTTTTGGGGCTCCACGCTTACACATACACGCAACACCAAAGCTTTTCGAGTTACAACATGTTGCTTAGGAAAAAGAAGATGATTTCGCACGATGCGGGATTTCCTTAAAACGTGGTTTTCTGAAAAATTTTGAAGAAAGAAAATTCTCCTGTGGGTTCTCTTTTGAGGCTACACGTTTAGACGTACACGGCACACCAAATCTTTTCGAGTTACAACGTTTTGTTTCGGAGATACAAGCTAATTTTGTAAGATGCGTTACTTCTGCTCGTAAAGTTTTCCAATACGTACTTATTTGTCTTTACTCTGCAACACTGTATTTCCTTATAACGTTTTATTCTTACATATTCTTTCGAGAGAAAACTCTCCTGTGCGTTCTCTTTACAGGCTACACGCTTAGACATACACGCAACGCCAAAGCTTTTTGAGTTACAATGTGTCGTTTAGGAAAAACAAGATAATTTCGCACGATGCGAGGTTTCCATAAAACGTGGTTGTCTGAAAAATTTTGACGAAAGAAAGTTCTCCTGTGGGTTCTCTTTTGAGGCTACACGTGTAGAGGTACGAGCCACACCAAATCTTTTCGAGTTACAACGTGTTGTTTAGGAGATACAAGCTAATTTTGTACGATGCATTATTTCTTCTCTTAAAGTGTTTCCAATAGTATTTATCTGTACTCTGCAACATTATATTTCCTTATAACGTGGTATTCTTTCATATTCTTTCGAGAGAAAACTCTCCTGTGCCTTCTCTTTTGAGGCTCCACGCTTAGACATACAGGCAACACCAAAGCTTTTCGAGTTACATCGTGTTGTTTATGGAAAACAAGATAATTTTGCAAGATGCGGGATTTCTTTAAAACGTGGTTTTCTGACAAATTTTGACTAAAGAAAATTCTCCTGTGGCTTCTCTTTTGAGGCTACACGTTTAGACGTGCACACCACACCAAATCCTTTCGAGTTACCACGTGTTGTTTAAGAGATACAAGCTAATTTTGTATGATGCGTTATTTCTTTTCGTAAAGTGGTTCCAATACGTATGTATTTGTCTTTACTCTGCAACACTGTATTTCTTTATAACGGTGTATTCTTACATGTTCTTTCGAGAGAAAACTCTCCTGTGCATTCTCTTTAGAGGCTACATGCTCAGACATACACGCAACACCAAAGCTTTTCGAGTTACAACGTGTTGTTTAGGAAAAACAAGATAATTTTGCACGATGCGGGATTTCCTTAAAACGTGGTTTTCTGACAAATTTTGACGAAAGAAAGTTCTCCTGTGGGTTCTCTTTTGAGGCTACACGTGTAGCCGTATGAGCCACACCAAATATTTTTGAGTTACAACGTGTTGTTTAGGAGATACAAGCAAATATTGTACGATGCGCTATATCTTCTCGTAAAGTGTTTCCAATACCTACATATTTGTCTTTACTCTGCAACACTGTATTTCCTTATAACATGGTATTCTTACATATTCTTTCGAGGGAAAACTGTCCTGTGCATTCTCTTTTGAGGCTACACGATTAGACAAGCACGCAACACCAAAGCTTTTCGAGTTACAACATGTTGTTTAGGAAAAAAAAGATGATTTCGCACGATGAGGGATTTCCTAAAAACCTGGTTTTCTGAAAAATTTTGACGAAAGAAAATTCTCCTTTGGGTTCTCTTTTGAGGCTACATATTTAGACGTACAGGTCACACCAAATCTTTTCGAGTTACAACGTGTTGTTTAGGAGATACAAGCTAATTTTTTATAATGCATTAATTCTCGTAAAGTGTTTCCAATACGTACGTATTTGTCTTTACTCTGCAACACTGAATTTCCTTATAACGTGGTATTCTTACATATTCTTTCGAGAGAAAACTATCCTGTGCATTGCCTTTTGAGGCTAAACACTTAGACATACAGGCAACACCAAAGCTTTTTGAGTTACAACGTGTTGTTTTTAAAATACAAGATAATTTCGCACGATGCTGGATTTCCTTACAACATGGTTTTCTGACAAATTTTGACGAAAGAAAATTATTCTGTTGGTTCTCTTTTGAAGCTTCACGTTCAGATGTGCACGCCACACCTAATCCTTTCGAGTTACCACGTGTTGTTTAGGAGATACAAGCTAATTTTGTACGATGCTTTATTTCTTCTCGTAAAGTGTGTCCAATACGTACGTAATTGTCTTTATTCTGCAACACTGTATTTCCTTATAACGTGGTATTCTTACACATGCATTGGGTAAGGAAAATTCTCCTTTGGGTTCTCTTTTGAGGCTACATATTTAGACGTACAGGTCACACCAAATCTTTTCGAGTTACAACGTGTTGTTTAGGAGATACAAGCTAATTTTTTATATTGCATTAATTCTCGTTAAGTGTTTCCAATACGTACATATTTGTCTTTACTCTGCAACACTGTATTTCCTTATAACGTGGTATTCTTACACATGCTTTCGAGAGAAAACTATCTTGTCCGTTCCCTTTTGAGGCTACACATTTAGACATACAGGCAACACCAAAGCTTTTCAAGTTACAACGTGTTGTTTATGAAAAACAAGATAATTTCGCACGATGCGGGATTTCCTTAAAACTTGGTGTTCTGACAAATTTTGATGAAAGAAAATTCTCCTGTGGGTTCTCTTTTGAGGCTACATGTTTAGACGTGCATGCCCCATGAAATCCTTTCGAATTATCACGTGTTGTTTAGGAGATACAAGCTAATTTTGTACGATGCGTTATTTCTTCTCGTAAAGTGTTTCCAATATGTACGTATTTGTCTTTACTCTGCAACACTGTATTTCCTTATAACATTGTATTCTTACATGTTCTTTCGAGAGAAAACTCTCCTGTGCATTCTCTTTAGAGGCTACACGCTTAGATATACACGTAACACCAAAGCTTTTCGAGTTACAACGTGTTGTTTAGGAAAAAGAAGATAATTTTGCACGATGCGGGATATCCTTAAAACGTGGTTTTCTGACAAATTTTAACGAAAGAAAGTTCTCCTGTGCGTTGTCCTTTGAGGCTACAGGTTTAGACGTACACGCCACACCAAATCTTTTCGAGTTATAAATTGTTGTTTAGGAGATACAAGCAAATATTTTTCGATTCGTTATTTCTTCTTGTAAAGTGTGTCCAATACGTGCTTAATTGTCTTTAATCTGCAACACTGTATTTCCTTATAACGTGGTATTCTTACATATTCTTTCGAGGGAAACGTCTCCTGTGCGTTCTCTTTTGGGCTACACGCTTAGACATACATGCAATGCCAAAGCTTTTCGAGTTACATGTTGTTTAGGAAAAACAAGATAATTTCGCATGATGCTAGATTTCCATAAAATGTGGTTTTCTGAAAAATTTTGACGAAAGAAAGTTCTCCTGTGGGTTCTCTTTTGAGGCTACATGTTATGACGTACACGTCACACCAAATCTTTTCGAGTTACAACGTGTTGTTTAGGAGATATAAGCTAATTTTGTACAATGCGTTATTTCTTCTCATAAAGTGATTCCAATAAGTACTTATTTGTCCTTACTCTGCAAAATTGTATTTCCTTATAACGTGGTATTCTTACATATTCTTTTGAGAGAAAACTCTCCTGTGCCTTCTCTTTTGAGGCTCCACGCTTACACATACACGCAACACCAAAGCTTTTCGAGTTACAACATGTTGCTTTGGAAAAAGAAGATGATTTCGCACGATGCGGGATTTCCTTAAAACGTGGTTTTCTGAAAAATTTTGAAGAAAGAAAATTCTCCTGTGGGTTCTCTTTTGAGGCTACACGTTTAGACGTACACGGCACACCGAATCTTTTCGAGTTACAACGTGTTGTTTCGGAGATACAAGCTAATTTTGTAAGATGCGTTACTTCTGCTCATAAAGTTTTCCAATACTTACTTATCTGTCTTTACTCTGCAACACTGTATTTCCTTATAACGTTGTATTCTTACATATTCTTTTGAGAGAAAACTCTCCTGTGCGTTCTCTTTAGAGGCTACACGCTTAGACATACACGCAACGCCAAAGCTTTTTGAGTTACAATGTGTCGTTTAGGAAAAACAAGATAATTTCGCACGATGCGAGATTTCCATAAAACGTGGTTGTCTAAAAAATTTTGACGAAAGAAAGTTCTCCTGTGGGTTCTCTTTTGAGGCTACACGTGTAGAGGTAAGAGCCACACCAAATCTTTTCTAGTTACAACGTGTTGTTTAGGAGATACAAGCTAATTTTGTACGATGCATTATTTCTTCTCTTAAAGTGTTTCCAATAGTATTTGTCTGTACTCTTCAACATTATATTTCCTTATAACGTGGCATTCTTACATATTCTTTCGAGAGAAAACTCTCCTGTGCCTTTTCTGTTTTTAGGCTCCACGCTTAGACATACAGGAAACACCAAAGCTTTTCGAGTTACAGCGTTTTGTTTATGGAAAACAAGATAATTTTGCACGATGCGGGATTTCCTTAAAACGTGGTTTTCTGACAAATTTTGACTAAAGAAAATTCTCCTGTGGCTTCTCTTTTGAGGCTACACGTTTAGACGTGCACGCCACACCAAATCCTTTCGAGTTACCACGTGTTGTTTAAAAGATACAAGCTAATTTTGTATGATGCGTTATTTCTTTTCATAAAGTGGTTCCAATACGTATGTATTTGTCTTTACTCTGCAACACTGTATTTCCTTATAACGTTGTATTCTTACATGTTCTTTCGAGAGAACACTCTCCTGTGCATTCTCTTTAGAGGCTACATGCTCAGACATACACGCAACACCAAAGCTTTTCGAGTTACAACGTGTTGTTTAGGAAAAACAAGATAATTTTGCACGATGCGGGATTTCCTTAAAACGTGGTTTTCTGACAAATTTTGACGAAAGAAAGTTCTCCTGTGGGTTCTCTTTTGAGGCTACACGTGTAGCCGTACGAGCCACACCAAATATTTTTGAGTTACAACGTGTTGTTTAGGAGATACAAGCAAATATTGTACGATGCGCTATTTCTTCTCGTAAAGTGTTTCCAATACATACATATTTGTCTTTACTCTGCAACACTGTATTTCCTTATAACATGGTATTCTTACATATTCTTTCGAGGGAAAACTCTCCTGTGCATTCTCTTTTGAGGCTACACGATTAGACAAGCAAGCAACACCAAAGCTTTTCGAGTTACAACATGTTGTTTAGGAAAAAGAAGATGATTTCGCACGATGGGGGATTTCCTAAAAACCTGGTTTTCTGAAAAATTTTGACGAAAGAAAATTCTCCTTTGGGTTTTCTTTTGAGGCTACATATTTAGACGTACAGGTCACACCAAATCTTTTCGAGTTACAACGTGTTGTTTAGGAGATACAAGCTAATTTTTTATAATGCATTAATTCTCGTAAAGTGTGTCCAATACGTACGTATTTGTCTTTATTCTGCAACACTGTATTTCCTTATAACGTGGTATTCTTACACATTCTTTCGAGAGAAAACTATCTTGTGTGTTCCCGTTTGAGGTTACACACTTAGACATAGAGTCAACACCAAAGCTTTTCAAGTTACAACGTGTTGTTTATGAAAAACAAGATAATTTTGCACGATGCGGGATTTCCTTAAAACTTGGTCTTCTGACAAATTTTGACGAAAGAAAATTCTCCTGTGGGTTCTCTTTTGAGGCTACATGTTTAGACGTGCATGCCACATGAAATCCTTTCGAATTATCACGTGTTGTTTAGGAGATATAAGCTAATTTTGTACGATGCGTTATTTCTTCTCGTAAAGTGTTTCCAATATGTACGTATTTGTCTTTACTCTGAAACACTGTATTTCCTTATAACATTGTATTCTTACATGTTCTTTCGAGAGAAAACTCTCCTGTGCATTCTCTTTAGAGGCTACACGCTTAGATATACACGTAACACCAAAGCTTTTCGAATTACAACGTGTTGTTTAGGAAAAACAAGATAATTTTGCACGATGCGGGATATCCTTAAAACGTGATTTTCTGACAAATTTTAACGAAAGAAAGTTCTCCTGTGCGTTGTCCTTTGAGGCTACAGGTTTAGACGTACACGCCACACCAAATCGTTTCGAGTTATAACTTGTTGTTTAGGAGATACAAGCAAATATTGTTCGATGCGCTATTTCTTCTTGTAAAGTGTGTCCAATACGTGCTTAATTGTCTTTACTCTGCAACACTGTATTTCCTTATAACGTGGTATTCTTACATATTCTTTCGAGGGAAACGTCTCCTGTGCGTTCTCTTTTGGGCTACACGCTTAGACATACACGCAATGCCAAAGCTTTTCGAGTTACAACATGCTGTTTAGGAAAAACAAGATAATTGCGCATGATGCTAGATTTCCATAAAACGTGGTTTTCTGAAAAATTTTGACGAAAGAAAGTTCTCCTGTGGGTTCTCTTTTGAGGCTACATGTTTAGACGTACACGTCACACCAAATCTTTTCGAGTTACAACCTGTTGTTTAGGAGATATAAGCTAATTTTGTACGATGCGTTATTTCTTCTCATAAAGTGATTCCAATAAGTACTTATTTGTCCTTACTCTACAAAATTGTATTTCCTTATAGCGTGGTATTCTTACATATTCTTTTGAGAGAAAACTCTCCTGTGCCTTCTCTTTTGAGGCTCCACGCTTACACATACACGCAACACCAAAGCTTTTCGAGTTACAACATGTTGCTTTGGAAAAAGAAGATGATTTCGCACGATGCGGGATTTCCTTAAAACGTGGTTTTCTGAAAAATTTTGAAGAAAGAAAATTCTCCTGTGGGTTATCTTTTGAGGCTACACGTTTAGACGTACACGGCACACCGAATCTTTTCGAGTTACAACGTGTTGTTTCGGAGATACAAGCTAATTTTGTAAGATGCGTTACTTCTGCTCGTAAAGTTTTCCAATACGTACTTATCTGTCTTTACTCTGCAACACTGTATTTCCTTATAACGTTGTATTCTTAACATATTCTTTTGAGAGAAAACTCTCCTGTGCGTTCTCTTTAGAGGCTACACGCTTAGACATACACGCAACGCCAAAGCTTTTTGAGTTACAATGTGTCGTTTAGGAAAAACAAGATAATTTCGCACGATGCGAGATTTCCGTAAAACGTGGTTGTCTGAAAAATTTTGACGAAAGAAAGTTCTCCTGTGGGTTCTCTTTTGAGGCTACATGTGTAGAGGTAAGAGCCACACCAAATCTTTTCTAGTTACAACGTGTTGTTTAGGAGATACAAGCTAATTTTGTACGATGCATTATTTCTTCTCTTAAAGTGTTTCCAATAGTATTTGTCTGTACTCTGCAACATTATATTTCCTTATAACGTGGCATTCTTACATATTCTTTCGAGAGAAAACTCTCCTGTGCCTTTTCTGTTTTTAGGCTCCACGCTTAGACATACAGGCAACACCAAAGCTTTTCGAGTTACAGCGTGTTGTTTATGGAAAACAAGATAATTTTGCACGATGCGGGATTTCCTTAAAACGTGGTTTTCTGACAAATTTTGACTAAAGAAAATTCTCCTGTGGCTTCTCTTATGAGGCTACACGTTTAGACGTGCACGCCACACCAAATCCTTTCGAGTTACCACGTGTTGTTTAAGAGATACAAGCTAATTTTGTATGATGCGTTATTTCTTTTCATAAAGTGGTTCCAATATGTATGTATTTGTCTTTACTCTGCAACACTGTATTTCCTTATAACGGTGTATTCTTACATGTTCTTTCGAGAGAAAACTCTCCTGTGCATTCTCTTTAGAGGCTACATGCTCAGACATACACGCAACACCAAAGCTTTTCGAGTTACAACGTGTTGTTTAGGAAAAACAAGATAATTTTGCACGATGCGGGATTTCCTTAAAACGTGGTTTTCTGACAAATTTTGACGAAAGAAAGTTCTCCTGTGGGTTCTCTTTTGAGGCTACACGTGTAGCCGTACGAGCCACACCAAATATTTTTGAGTTACAACGTGTTGTTTAGGAGATACAAGCAAATATTGTACGATGTGCTATTTCTTCTCGTAAAGTGTTTCCAATACGTACATATTTGTCTTTACTCTGCAACACTGTATTTCCTTATAACATGGTATTCTTACATATTCTTTCGAGGGAAAACTGTCCTGTGCATTCTCTTTTGAGGCTACACGATTAGACAAGCACGCAACACCAAAGCTTTTCGAGTTACAACATGTTGTTTAAAAAAAAGAAGATGATTTCGCACGATGAGGGATTTCCTAAAAACCTGGTTTTCTGAAAAATTTTGACGAAAGAAAATTCTCCTTTGGGTTCTTATTGAGGTACATATTTAGACGTACACGTCACACCAAATCTTTTCGAGTTACAATGTGTTGTTTAGGAGATACAAGCTAATTTTTTATAATGCATTAATTCTCGTAAAGTGTTTCCAATACGTACGTATTTGTCTTTACTCTGCAACACTGTATTTCCTCATAACGTGGTATTCTTACATATTCTTTCGAGAGAAAACTATCCTGTGCATTGCCTTTTGAGGCTAAACACTTAGACATGCAGGCAACACCAAAGCTTTTTGAGTTACAACGTGTTGTTTTTAAAATACAAGATAATTTCGCACGATGCTGGATTTCCTTACAACACGGTTTTCTGACAAATTTTGACGAAAGAAAATTATTCTGTTGGTTCTCTTTTGAAACTTCACGTTTAGATGTGCACGCCACACCTAATCCTTTCGAGTTACAAATGTTGTTTAGGAGATACAAGCTAATTTTGTACGATGCTTTATTTCTTCTCGTAAAGTGTGTCCAATACTTACGTATTTGTCTTTATTCTGCAACACTGTATTTCCTTATAACGTGGTATTCGTACACATTCTTTCGAGAGAAAACTATCTTGTGCCTTCCCTTTTGAGGTTACACACTTAGACATACAGTCAACACCAAAGCTTTTCAAGTTACAACGTGTTGTTTATGAAAAACAAGATAATTTTGCACGATGCGGGATTTCCTTAAAACTTGGTCTTCTGACAAATTTTGACGAAAGAAAATTCTCCTGTGGGTTCTCTTTTGAGGCTACATGTTTAGACGTGCATGCCACATGAAATCCTTTCGAATTATCACGTGTTGTTTAGGAGATATAAGCTAATTTTGTACGATGCGTTATTTCTTCTCGTAAAGTGTTTCCAATATGTACGTATTTGTCTTTACTCTGCAACACTGTATTTCCTTATAACATTGTATTCTTACATGTTCTTTCGAGAGAAAACTCTCCTGTGCATTCTCTTTAGAGGCTACACGCTTAGATATACACGTAACACCAAAGCTTTTCGAATTACAACGTGTTGTTTAGGAAAAACAAGATAATTTTGCACGATGCGGGATATCCTTAAAACGTGATTTTCTGACAAATTTTAACGAAAGAAAGTTCTCCTGTGCGTTGTCCTTTGAGGCTACAGGTTTAGACGTACACGCCACACCAAATCTTTTCGAGTTATAACTTGTTGTTTAGGAGATACAAGCAAATATTGTTCGATGCGCTATTTCTTCTTGTAAAGTGTGTCCAATACGTGCTTAATTGTCTTACTCTGCAACACTGTATTTCCTTATAACGTGGTATTCTTACATATTCTTTCGAGGGAAACGTCTCCTGTGAGTTCTCTTTTGGGCTACACGCTTAGACATACACGCAATGCCAAAGCTTTTCGAGTTACAACATGCTGTTTAGGAAAAACAAGATAATTGCGCATGATGCTAGATTTCCATAAAACGTGGTTTTCTGAAAAATTTTGACGAAAGAAAGTTCTCCTGTGGGTTCTCTTTTGAGGCTACATGTTTAGACGTACACGTCACACCAAATCTTTTTGAGTTACAACGTGTTGTTTAGGAGATACAAGCTAATTTTTTACGATGCGTTATTTCTTCTCATAAAGTGTTTCCAATAAGTACTTATTTGTCTTTACTCTGCAAAATTGTATTTCCTTATAGCGTGGTATTCTTACATATTCTTTCGAGAGAAAACTCTCCTGTGCCTTCTCTTTTGAGGCTCCACGCTTACACATACACGCAATACCAAAGCTTTTCGAGTTACAACATGTTGCTTTGGAAAAAGAAGATGATTTCGCACGATGCGGGATTTCCTTAAATCGTGGTTTTCTGAAAAATGTTGAAGAAAGACAATTCTCCTGTGGGTTCTCTTTTAAGGCTACACATTTAGACATACACGGCACACCAAATCTTTTCGAGTTACAACGTGTTGTTTCGGAGGTACAAGCTAATTTTGTAAGATGCGTTACTTCTGCTCGTAAAGTTTTCCAATACGTACTTATTTGTCTTTACTCTGCAACAGTGTATTTCCTTATAACGTTGTATTCTTACATATTCTTTCGAGAGAAAACTCTGCTGTGTGTTCTCTTTACAGGCTACATGCTTAGACATACACGCAACGCCAAAGCTTTTTGAGTTACAATGTGTCGTTTAGGAAAAACAAGATAATTTCGCACGATGCGAGATTTCCATAAAACGTGGTTGTCTGAAAAATTTTGACGAAAGAAAGTTCTCCTGTGGGTTCTCTTTTGAGGCTACACGTGTAGAGGTAAGAGCCACACCAAATTTTTTCGAGTTACAACGTGTTGTTTAGGAGATACAAGCTAATTTTGTATGATGCATTATTTCTTCTCTTAAAGTGTTTCCAATAGTATTTGTCTGTACTCTGCAACATTATATTTCCTTATAACGTGGTATACTTACATATTCTTTCGAGAGAAAACTCTCCTCTTCCTTCTCTTTTGAAGCTCCACGCTTAGACATACAGGCAGCACCATAGCTTTTCGAGTTACAACATGTTGTTTATGGAAAACAAGATAATTTTGCACGATGCGGGATTTCCTTAAAACGTGGTTTTCTGACAAATTTTGACAAAAGAAAATTCTCCTGTGGCTTCTCTTTTGAGGCTACACATTTAGACGTGCACACCACACCAAGTCCTTTCGAGTTACCACGTGTTGTTTAAGAGATACAAGCTAATTTTGTATGATGCGTTATTTCTTTTCGTAAAGTGGTTCCAATACGTATGTATTTGTCTTTACTCTGCAACACTGTATTTCCTTATAACGTTGTATTCTTACATGTTTTTTCGAGAGAAACTCTCCTGTGCATTCTCTTTAGAGGCTACATGCTCAGACATACACGCAACACCAAATCTTTTCGAGTTACAACGTGTTGTTTAGGAAAAACAAGATAATTTTGCACGATGCGGGATTTCCTTAAAACGTGGTTTTCTGACAAATTTTGACGAAAGAAAGTTCTCCTGTGGGTTCTCCTTTGAGGCTACACGTGTAGCCGTATGAGCCACACCAAATATTTTTGAGTTACAGCGTGTTGTTTAGGAGATACAAGCAAATATTTTACGATGCGCTATTTCTTCTCGTAAAATGTTTCCAATACGTACATATTTGTCTTTACTCTGCAACACTGTATTTCCTTATAACATGGTATTCTTACATATTCTTTCGAGGGAAAACTGTCCTGTGCATTCTCTTTTGAGGCTACACAATTAGAGAAGCACGCAACACCAAAGCTTTTCGAGTTACAACATGTTGTTTAGGAAAAAGAAGATGATTTCGCACGATGAGGGATTTCCTAAAAACCTGGTTTTCTGAAAAATTTTGACGAAAGAAAATTCTCCTTTGGGTTCTCTTTTGAGGCTACATATTCAGACGTACACGTCACACCAAATCTTTTCGAGTTACAACGTGTTGTTTAGGAGATACAAGCTAATATTTTATAATGTGTTAATTCTCGTAAAGTGTTTCCAATACGTACGTATTTGTCTTTACTCTGCAACACTGTATTTCCTTTTAACGTGGTATTCTTACATATTCTTTCAAGAGAAAACTATCCTGTGCATTCCCATTTGAGCCTAAACACTTAGACAAAGAGGCAACACCAAAGCTTTTTGAGTTACAACGTGTTGTTTTTAAAAAAACAAGATAATTTCGCACGATGCTGGATTTCCTTACAACATGGTTTTCTGACAAATTTTGACAAAAGAAAATTATTCTGTTGGTTCTCTTTTGAAGCTTCATGTTTAGACGTGCACGCCACACCTAATCCTTTCGAGTTACCACGTGTTGTTTAGGAGATACAAGCTAATTTTGTACGATGCTTTATTTCTTCTCGTAAAGTGTGTCCAATACATACGTATTTGTCTTTACTCTGCAACACTGTATTTCCTTATAACGTGGTATTCTTACATATTCTTTCGAGAGAAAACTATCTTGTGCGTTCCCTTTTGAGGCTACACACTTAGACATACAGGCAACACCAAAGCTTTTCAAGTTACAACGTGTTGTTTATGAAAAACAAGATAATTTCGCACGATGCGGGATTTCCTTAAAACGTGGTTTTCTGACAAATTTTAACGAAAGAAAGTTCTCCTTTGCGTTGTCTTTTGAGGCTACAGGTTTAGACGTACACTCCACACCAAATCTTTTCGAGTTATAACTTGTTGTTTAGGAGATACAAGCAAATTTTTTTCGATGCGTTATTTCTTCTTGTAAAGTGTGTCCAAAACGTACTTAATTGTCTTTACTCTGCAACACTGTATTTCCTTATAACGTTGTATTCTTACATATTCTTTCGAGGGAAACCTCTCCTGTGCGTTCTCTTTTGGGGTACACGCTTAGACATACACGCAACGCCAAAGCTTTTCGAGTTACAACGTGTTGTTTAGGAAAAACAAGATAATTTCGCATGATGCGAGATTTCCATAAAACGTGGTTTTCTGAAAAATTTTTACGAAAGAAAGATCTCCTGTGGGTTCTTTTTGAGGCTCTACGTGTAGGGGTATGAGCCACACCAAATCCTTTCGAGTTACAACGTGTTGTTTAGGAGATACAAGCTAATTTAGTACGATGCGTTATTTCTTCACTTAAAATGTTTCCAATACGTACTTAATTGTCTTTACTCTGCAACACTATATTTGCCTATAACGTGGTATTCTTACATATTCTTTCGAGAGAAAACTGTCCTGTGCAATCTCATTTGAGGCTACAAGCTTAGACAAACACGCAACACCAAAGCTTTTCAAATTACAACGTGTTGTTTAGGAAAAACAAGATAATTTCGCACGATGCGAGATTTCCGTAAAACGTGGTTTCTGACAAATTTTGATGAAAGAAAATTCTCCTGCGGGTTCTCTTTTGAGGCTACACATTTAGACATACACGTGACGCCAAATCTTTTCGAGTTACAACGTATTGTTTAGGAGACACAAGTTAATTTTGTACGATGCGTTATTACTTCTCGTAAAGTGTTTACAATATGTACTTATTTGTCTTTACTCTGCAAAATTGTATTTCCTTATAACATGGTATTATTACATATTCTTTCGAGGGAAAACTCTCCTGTGCCTTCTCTTTTGAGGCTCCATCCTTACACATACACGCAACACCAAAGCTTTTCGAGTTACAACATGTTGTTTAGGAAAAAGGAGATGATTTTGCAAGATGCGGGATTAGCTTAAAACGTGGTTTTCTGAAAAATGTCGACGAAAGAAAATTCTCCTGTGTGTTCTCTTTTGAGGCTACATATTTAGACGTACATGCCACACCAAATCTTTTCGAATTACAACGTGTTGTTTAGGAGATACAAGCTAATTTTGTACAATGCGTTAATTCTTCTCGTAAAGTGTTTCCTATATGTACGTATTTATCTTTACTCTGCAACACTGTATTTCCTTAAAACGTGGTTTTCTTACATATTCTTTCGAGAGAAAACTATCCTGTGCATTCCCTTTTGAGGCTACACACTTAGACATACAGGTAACACCAAAGCTTTTCGAGTTACAACGTGTTGTTTATGAAAAACAAGATAATTTCGCACGATGCGGGATTTCCTTAAAACGTGGTTTTCTGACAAATTTTGACGAAAGAAAATTCTCCTGTGGGTTCTCTTTTGAGGCTTCACGTTTAGACGTGCACGCCACACCAAATCCTTTCGAGTTACCACGTGTTGTTTAGGAGATACATGCTAAATTTGTACGATGCCTTATTTCTTCTCATAAAGTGTTTCCAATACGTACATATTTGTCTTTACTCTGCAACACTGTATTTCCTTATAACGTGGTATTCTTACATATTCTGTCGCGAGAAAACTATCCTGTGCATTCCCTTTTGAGGCTACACAATTAGACATACAGGCAACACCAAAACTTTTCGAGTTACAACGTGTTGTTTATGAAAAACAAGATAATTTCGCACGATGCGGGATTTCCGTAAAAAGTGGTGTTCTGACAAATTTTGACGAAAGAAAATTCTCCTGTTGGTTCTCTTTTGAGGCTACACGTTTAGACGTGCACGCCACACCAAATCTTTTCGAGTTACCACTTGTTGTTTAGGAGATACAAGCTAATTTTTTACGAAGCGTTATTTTTTCTCGTAAAGTGTTTCCAAAAAGTATGTATTTGTCTTTACTCTGCAACACTGTATTTCCTTATAACGTTGTATTCTTACATGTTCTTTCGAGAGAAAAATCTCCTGTGCATTCTCATAAGTGGCTACACGCATAGACATACACGCAATACCAAAGCTTTGCGAGTAACAACGTGTTGTTTGGGAAAAACAAGATAATTTTCACGATGCTGGATATCCTTAAAACGTGGTTTTCTGACAAATTTTAACGAAAGAAAGTTCTCCTGTGCGTTGTCTTTTGAGGCTACAGGTTTAGACGTACACGCCACACCAAATCTTTTCGAGTTATAACGTGTTGTTTAGGAGATACAAGCAAATTTTTTACGATGCGTTACTTCTTCTCCTAAAGTGTTTCCAATATGTACTTATTTGTCTTTACTCTGCAACACTGTATTTCCTTATAACGTGGCATTCTTACATATTCTTTCGAGAGAAAACTCTCCTGTGCATTCTCTTTTGAGGCTACACGCTTAGACAAACACTCAACACCAAAGCTTTTCGAGTTACACCGTGTTGTTTAGGAAAAACAAGATAATTTTGCACGATGCGAGATTTCCTTAAAACGTGTTTTCTGACAAATTTTGTTGAAAGAAAATTCTCCTGTGAGTTCCCTTTTGAGGCTACACGTTTAGACGTACACGTCACACCAAATCTTTTCGAGTTACAACGTGTTGTTTAGGAGATACAAGCTAATTTTTTACGATGCGTTATTTCTTCTCGTAAAATGTGTCCAATACGTACTTATTTGTCTTTACTCTGCAACACTGTATTTCCTTATAACGTGGTATTCTTACATATTCTTTCAAGAGAAAACACTCCTGTGAGTTCTCTTTTGAGGCTACACGCTTAGACATACACGCAGCACCAAAGCTTTCCGAGTTACAACGTGTTGTTTAGGAAAAACAAGATAATTTCCACGATGCGGGATTTCCATAAAACGTGGTTTTCTGACAAATTTTGAGGAAAGAAAATTCTCCTGTGAGTTCTCTTTCGAGGCTACACGTTTAGACGTACATGCCACACCAAATCTTTTCGAGTTACATCGTGTTGTTTAGGAGATACAAGCTAATTTTGTACGATGTGTTATTACTTCTCGTAAAGTGTTTCCAATATATACGTATTTGTCTTTACTCTGCAACACTGTATTTCCTTATAACGTGGTATTCTTATATATTCTTTCGAGAGAAATCTCTCCTGTGCATTCTCTTTTGAGGCCACAAGTTTATACATACACGCAACACCAAAGCTTTTCGAGTTACGAAGTGTTGTGTAGGAAAAACAAGATAATTTCGCACAATGCGGGATTTCCTTAATACGTGGATTCTGACAAATTTTGACGAAAGAAAATTCTCCTGTGTGTTCTCTTTTGAGGCTACATATTTAGACGTACACGCCACACCAAATGTTTTCGAATTACAACGTATTGTTTAGGAAATACAAGCTAATTTTGTACAATGCGTTAATTCTTCTCGTAAAGTGTTTCCAATACATACATATTTGTCTTTACTCTGCAACACTGTATTTCTTAAAACGTGGTTTTCTTACATATTCTTTCAAGAGAAAACTATCCTGTGCATTCCCTTTTGAGGCTACATACTTAGACATACAGGCAACAACAAAGCTTTTCGAGTTACAACCTGATGTTTATGAAAAACAAGATAATTTCGCACGATGCGGGATTTCCTTAAAACGTGGTTTTCTGACAAATTTTGATGAAAGAAAATTCTCCTGTGGGTTCTCTTTTGAGGCTTCACGTTTAGACGTGCACGCCACACGAAATCCTTTCGAGTTACCACGTGTTGTTTAGGAGATACAAGCTAATTTTGTACGCTGCGTTATTTCTTCTCATAAAGTGTTTCCAATACGTACGTATTTGTCTTTACTCTGCAACACTGTATTTCCTTATAACGTGGTATTCTTAGATATTCTGTCGAGAGAAAACTATCCTGTGCGTTCCCTTTTGAGGCTACACACTTAGACATACAAGCAACACCAAAACCTTTCGAGTTACAACGTGTTGTTTATGAAAAACTAGATAAGTTCACACGATGTGGGATTTCCTTAAAACGTGGTGTTCTGACAAATTTTGACGACAGAAAATTCTCCTGTTGGTTCTCTTTTGAGGCTACACGTTTAGACGTGCACGCCACACAAAATCTTTTCAAGTTACCACGTGTTGTTTAGGAGATACAAGGTAATTTTTTACGATGCATTATTTCTTCTCTTAAAGTGTTTCCAATAAGTACGTATTTGTCTTTACTCTGCAACACTGTATTTCCTTATAACGTTGTATTCTTACATGTTCTTTCGAGAGAAAAATCTCCTGTGCCTTCTCTTAAGTGGCTACACGCATAGACATACACGCAGCACCAAAGCTTTTCGAGTTACAACGAGTTGTTTAGGAAAAACAAGATAATTTTGCACGATGCGGGATATCCTTAAAACGTGGTTTTCTGACAAATTATGACGAAAGAAAGTTCTCCTGTGGGTTCTCTTTTGAGGCTACACGTTTAGACGTATGAGCCACACCAAATCCTTTCGAGTTACAACGTGTTGTTTACGAGATACAAGCAAATTTTTTACGATGCGTTATTTCTTCTCCTAAAGTGTTTCCAATATATACTTATTTGTCTTTACTCTGCAACACTGTATTTCCTTATAACGTGGTATTCTTACATATTCTTTCGAGAGAAAACTCTCCTGTGCATTCTCTTTTGAGGCTACACGCTTAGACAAACACTCAACACCAAAGCTTTTCGAGTTACACCGTGTTGTTTAGTAAAAACAAGATAATTTTGCACGATGCGAGATTTCCTTAAAACGTGTTTTCTGACAAATTTTGATGAAAGAAAATTCTCCTGTGAGTTCATTTTGAGGGTACATGTTTAGACGTACATGTCACACCAAATCTTTTCGAGTTACAACGTGTTGTTTAGGAGATACAAGCTTATTTTTTACGATGCGTTACTTCTTCTCATAAATTGTGTCCAATACTTACTTATTTGTCTTTACTCTGCAACACTGTATTTCCTTATAACGCGGTATTCTTACATATTCTTTCGAGAGAAAACCCTCCTGTGCGTTCTCTTTTGAGGCTACACGCTTAGACATACACGCAGCACCAAAGCTTTTCGAGTTACAACGTGTTGTTTAGGAAAAACAAGATAATTTCCACGATGCGGGATTTCCATAAAACGTGGTTTTCTGACAAATTTTGACGAAAGAAAATACTCCTGTAAGTTCACTTTTGAGGCTACACGTTTAGACGCACACGCCACACCAAATCTTTTCGAGTTACATCGTGTTGTTTAGGAGATACAAGCTAATTTTGTACGATGCGTTATTTCTTCTCGTAAAGTGTTTCCAATATATACGTATTTGTCTTTACTCTGCAACACTGTATTTCCATATAACGTGGTATTCTTATATATTCTTTCGAGAGAAAACTCTCCTGTGCGTTATCTTTTGAGGCCACACGTTTAGACATACACGCAACACCAAAGCTTTTCGAGTTACAATGTGTTGTTTAGGAAAAACAAGATAATTTCGCACAATGCGGGATTTCCTTAAAACGTGGTTTTCTGTCAAATTTTTACGAAAGAAAATTCTCCTGTGGGTTCTCTTTTGAAGCTACACGTTTCAACTTACACGTCACACCAAATCCTTCGAGTTACAACGTTTTGTTTAGGAAATACAAGCTAATTTTGTACGATGTATTATTCCTTCTCGTAAAGTGTTTC
This sequence comes from Apodemus sylvaticus, assembly GCF_947179515.1. NCBI lineage: Eukaryota > Metazoa > Chordata > Mammalia > Rodentia > Muridae > Apodemus > Apodemus sylvaticus. The sequence goes on from NW_026263007.1 coordinate 127,901, forward strand.
CAATAAGTAAGTATCTGTCTTTACTCTGCAACACTGTATTTCCTTATAACGTGGTATTCTTACATATTCTTTCGAGAGAATACTCTACTGTGCATTCTCTTTTGAGGCTACATGCTTAGACATACACGCAACACCAAAGCTTTTCGAGTTACAACGTGTTGTTTAGGAAAAACAAGATAATTCTCATGATGCAGGACTTCATTAAAACGTGGTTTTCTGAAAAAATTTTGACCAAAGAAAATTCTCCTGTGGGTTCTCTTTTGAGGCTAAGCATTTAGATGTAAACACCACACCAAATATTTTCGAGTTACAACGTGTTGGTTACACCAAAGCTTTTCGAGTTACAACGTGTTGTTTAGGAAAAACAAGATAATTTCGCACGATGCGGGATTTCCTTAAAACGTGGTTTTCCGACATATTTTGACGAAAGAAAATTCTCCTGTGGGTTCTCTTTTGAGGCTACACGTTTCAACGTACACGCCACACAAAATCTTTTCGCGTTACACCGTGTTGTTTACGAAATACAAGCTAATTTTGTATGATGTATTATTCCTTCTCGTAAAGTGTTTCCAATATGTATGTATCTGTCTTTACTATGCAACACTGTATGTCCTTATAACGTGGTATTCTTACATATTCTTTCGAGAGAATACTCTCCTGTGCGTTCTCTTTTGAGGCTACACGCTTAGACATACATGCAAAACCAAAGCTTTTCGAGTTACAACGTGTTATTTAGGAAAAACAAGAAAATTTCGCACGATGCGGGATTTCCATAAAATGTGGTTTTCTGAAAAAATTTTGGCCAATGAAAATTCTCCTGTGGGTTCTCCTTTGAGGCTACACCTTTAGATAAACACCACACCAAATCCTTTTGAGTTACAACGTGTTGTTTAGGAGATACAAGCTAATTTTTTACCATGTGTTATTTCTTCTCGTAAAGTGTTTCCAATACGTACATATTTGTCTTTACTCTGCAACACTGTTTTTCCATATAACATGGAATAACAAATAGTACAAAATTAGCTTGTATCTCCTAAACAACACGTTATAACTCGAAAGGTTCTGGTGTGGCCTGTACGTCTAAACGTGTACCCTCAAAAGAGAACCCATGTTTTAAGGAAATCCCGCATCGTGCGCAATTATCTTCTTTTTCCTAAACAACACGTTTTAACTCGAAAAGCTTTGGTGTTGCGTGTATGTCTAAGCGTGTAGCCTCAAAAAAGAACGCACAAAAGAGTTTTCTCTCGAAAGAGTATGTAAGAATACCACTTTATAAGGAAATACAGTGTCGCAGAGTAAAGGCAAATACATACGTATTGGAAACACTTTACGAGAAGAAATAACGCAACGTACAAAATTAGTTTGTATCTCCTAAACAACACGTTGTAACTCGAAAAGATTTGGTGTGGCCTGTACGTCTAAACGTGTAGCCTCAAAAGAGAACCCACAGGAGAATTTTCTTTCGTCAAAATTTTTCAGAAAACCACGTTTTAAGGAAATCCCGCTTTAAGGAAATCCTAAACAACACGTTGTAACTCGAAAAGCTTTGGTGTTGCGTGTATGTTTAAGTGTGTAGCCTCAAAAGAGAACGCACAGGAGAGTTTTTTCTCGATAGAATTTGTAAGGATACCACGTTATAAGGAAATACAGTGTTGCAGAATAAAGACAAATACGTAAGTATTGGAAACACATAAACTTTACGAGATGAAATAAAGCATCGTACAAAATTAGCTTGTATCTCCTAAACAACACGTGGTAACTCAAAAAGATTTGGTGTGGCGTGCACGTCTAAATGTGTAGCCTCAACAGAGAACACACAGGAGAATTTTCTTACGTCAAAATTTGTCAGAAAACCACTTTTTAAGGAAATCCCGCATCGTGGGAAATTATCTTGTTTTTCCTAATCAACACGTTGTAACTCGAAAAGCTTTGGTGGTGCATGTATGTCTAAGCGTGTAGCCTCCAAAGAGAACGCACAGGATAGTTTTCTCTCGAAAGAATATGTAAGAATACCACGTTATAAGGAAATACAGTGTTGCAGAGTATAGACAAATATGTACTTATTGGAAACACTTTACGAAAAGAAATAACGCATCATGCAAACTTAGCTTGTATCTCCTAAACAACACGTTGTAACTCGAAAAAATTTGGTGTGGCGTGAACGACTAAACGTGTAGCCTCAAAGGAGAACCCACAGGAGAGCTTTCTTTCGTCAAAATTTGTCAGAAAACCACGTTTTAAGGAAATCCTGCATCCTGCGAAATTATCTTGTTTTTCCTAAACAACGTGTTGTAACTCGAAAAGCTTTGGTGTGGCGTATATGTCTAAGCGTGTAGCCTCAAAAGAGAACGCACAGGAGAGTTTTCTCCCGAAAGAATATGTAGGAATACCACGTTATAAGGAAATACAGTGTTGCAGAGTAAAGACAAATAAATACTTATTGGAAACACATAAACTTTACGAGAAGAAATAAGACATAGTACAAAATTAGCTTGTATATCCTAAACAACACGTTATAACTCGAAAGGATTTGGTGTTGCGTGTATGTCTAAGCATGTAGACTCAAAAAACAATGCACAGGAGAGTTTTCTCTCGAAAGAATATGTAAGAATACCACGTTATAAGGAAACATATTGCTGCAGAGTAAAGACAAATACATACGTTTTGGAAACACATTATGAGAAGAAATAACGCATGGTACAAAATTAGCTTGTATCTCCGAAACAACACGTGGTAACTCAAAAAGATTTGGTGTGGCGTGCACATCTAAACGTGTAGCCTCAAAAGAGAACCCACAGTACAATTTTCTTTCGTCAAAATTTGTCAGAAAACCATGTTTTAAGGAAATCCCGCATCGTGCGAAATTATCTTGTTTTTCCTAATCAACATGTTGTAACTCGAAAGGCTTTGGTGGTGCGTGTATGTCTAAGCGTGTAGCCTCCAAAGAGAACGTACAGGATAGTTTTCTCTCGAAAGAATATGTAAGAATACCACGTTATAAGGAAATACAGTGTTGCAGAGTATAGACAAATATGTACTTATTGGAAACACTTTAGGAGAAGAAATAACGCATCATGTAAAATTAGCTTGTATCTCCTAAACAACACGTTGTAACTCGACAAGATTTGGTGTGGCGTGTATGTCTAAACGTGTAGCCTCAAAAGAGAACCCACAGGAGAGTTTTCTTTCGTCAAAATTTGTCAGAAAACCACGTTTAAGGAAATACAGCATCACGCGAAATTATCTTGTTTATCCTAAACATGTTGTAACTCGAAAAGCTTTGGTGGTGCGTTTATGTCTAAGCGTGTAACCTCAAAAGAGAACGCATAGGAGAGTTTTCTTCCGAAAGAATATGTAGGAATACCACGTTATAAGGAAATACAGTGTTGCAGAGTAAAGACAAATATATACTTATTGGAAACACTTAAGCTTTATGAGAAGAAATAACACATAGTACAAAATTAGCTTGTATCTCCTAAACAACACGTTATAACTCGAAAGGATTTGGTGTGGCGTGTACGTCTAAACGTGTAGTCTCAAAAGAGAACCCACAGGAGATTTTTCTTTCGTCAAAATTTGTCAGAAAACCACGTTTTAAGGAAATCCCGCATCATGCGAAATTATCTTGTTTTTCCTAAACAACACGTTGTAACTCGAAAAGCTTTGGTGTTGGGTGAATGTCTAAGCGTGTAGCCTCCAAAGAGAACGCACAGGAGAGTTTTCTCTTGAAAGAATATGTAAGAATATCACGTTATAAGGAAATACAGTGTGGCAGAGTAGAGGCAAGTACATACGTATTGTAAACACTTAAACTTTACGAGAAGAAATAATTCATCGTAAAAAAATTAGCTTGTATCTCCTAAACAACAAGTTGTAACTCAAAAAGATTTGGTGTGGCGTGTACGTCTAAACGTGTAGCCTCAAAAGAGAACGCACAGGGGAGTTTTCTCCAGAAAGAATATGGAGGAATACCACGTTATAAGGAAATACAGTGTTGCAGAGTAAAGACAAATACATACTTATTGGAAACAGTTAAGCTTTAAGAGAAGAAATAACACATAGTACAAAAGTAGCTTATATATCCTAAACAACACGTTATAACTCGATAGGATTTGGTGTGGCGTGTACATCTAAACGTGTAGCCTCAAAAGAGTACCCACAGGAGAATTTTCTTTTGTCAAAAGTTTTCAGAAAACCACGTTTTAAGGGAATCCCGCATCATGTGAAATTATCTTGTTTTTCCTAAACAACACGTTGTAACTCGAAAAGCTTTGGTGTTGCGTGAATGTCTAAGCGTGTAGCCTCCAAAGAGAACGCACAGGAGAGTTTTCTCTCGAAAGAATATGTAAGAATACCACGTTATAAGGACATACAGTGTGGCAGAGTAAAGTCAAATACGTATGTAATGGAAGCACTTTATGAGAGAAATAACGCATCTTGCAAAATTAGCTTGTATGTCCTAAACAACACGTTGTAACTCGAAAAGGTTTGGTGTGGCGTGTACGTCTAAAAGTGTAGCCTCAAAAGAGAACCCACAGGAGAGTTTTCTTTCGTCAAAATTTGTCAGAAAACCACGTTTTAAGGAAATCCCGCATCGTGCGAAATTATCTTGTTTTTCCTAATCAACACGTTGTAACTCGAAAAGCTTTGGTGGTGCGTGTATGTCTAAGCGTGTAGCCTCCAAAGAGAACGCACAGGATAGTTTTCTCTCGAAAGAATATGTAAGAATACCACGTTATAAGGAAATACAGTGTTGCAGAATTTAGACAAATATGTACTTATTGGAAACACTTTAGGAGAAGAAATAACACATCATGCAAAATTAGCTTGTATCTCCTAAACAACACGTTGTAACTCGACAAGATTTGGTGTGGCGTGTATGTCTAAACGTGTAGCCTCAAAAGAGAAACCACAGGAGACTTTTCTTTCGTCTAAATTTGTCAGAAAACCACGTTTTAAGGAAATACCTCATCGTGCGAAATTATCTTGTTTTCCTAAACAACATGTAACTCGAAAAGCTTTGGTGGTGCGTGTATGTCTAAGCGTGTAGCCTCAAAAGAGAATGCACAGGAGAGTTTTCTTCCGAAAGAATATGTAGGAATACAACGTTATAAGGAAATACAGTGTTGCAGAGTAAAGACAAATGCATACTTTTTGGAAACACTTAAGCTTTAGGAGACGAAATAACACATAGTAAAATTTAGTTTGTATACCCTAAACAACACGTTATAACTCGAAAGGATTTGGTGTGGCGTGTACGTCTAAATGTGTAGCCTCAAATGAGAACCCACAGGAGAATTTTCTTTCATCAAAATTTGTCAGAAAACCACGTTTAAAGAAATCCCGAATCATGCGAAATTATCTTGTTTTTCCTAAAAAACACGTTGTAACTCGAAAAGCTTTGGTGTTGCGTTAATGTCTAAGCATGTAGCCTCCAAAGAGATCACACAGGAGAGTTTTCTCTCGAAAGAATATATAAGAATACCACGTTATAAGGAAATACAGTGTTGCAGAGTAGAGGCAAATATATACATATTGGAAAAACTTAAACTTTATGAGAAGAAATAATTCATCGTTAAAAAATTAGCTTGTATCTCTGAAACAACAAGTTGTAACTCAAAAAGATTTGGTGTGGCGTGTACGTCTAAACGTGTAGCCTCAAAAGAGAACGCACAGGAGAGTTTTCTCCTGAAAGAATATGTAGGAATACTACGTTATAAGGAAATACAGTGTTGCAGAGTAAAGACAAATACATACATATTGGAAACACTTAAGCTTTACGAGAAGAAATAGCACATAGTACAAAATTAGCTTGTATATCCTAAACAACACATTAGAACTCGAAAGGATTTGGTGTGGCGTGTACGTCTAAACATGCAGCCTCAAAAGAGAACCCACAGGAGAATTTTCTTTCGTCATAATTTGTCAGAAAACCACGTTTTAAGGAAATCCCGCATCATGCGAAATTATCTTGTTTTTCCTAAACAACACGTTGTACCTCGAAAAACTTTCGTGTTGCCTGAATGTCTAAGTGTGTAGCCTCCAAAGAGAACGCACAGGAGAGTTTTCTCTCGAAAGAATATGTAAGAATACCACGTTATAAGGAAATACAGTGTTGCAGAGTAGAGGCAAATACATACGTATTGGAAACACTTAACCTTTACGAGAAGAAATAATTCATTGTAAAAAAATTAGCTTGTATCTCCTAAACAACAAGTTGCAACTCAAAAAGATTTGGTGTGGTGTGTACGTCTAAACGTTTAGCTTCAAAAGAGAACCCACAGGAGAATTTTCTTTCGTCAAAATTTGTCAGAAAACCACGTTTTAAGGAAATCCCGCATCGTGAGAAATTATCTTGTTCTTCCTAAACAACAAGTTGTAACTCGAAAAGCTTTGCTGTTGCGTGTATGTCTCAGCGTGTAGCCTCAAATGAGAACGCACAGGAGAGTTTTCTCTCGAAAAAATATGTAAGAATACCACGTTATAAAGAAATACAGTGTTGCAGAGTAAAGACAAATACTTATTGGAAAAACTTTATGAGAAGAAATAACGCATCATACAAAATTAGCTTGTATCTCCTAAACAAAACATTGTAACTCGAAAAGATTTGGTGTGGCGTGCACGTCTAAACGTGTAGCCTCAAAAGAGAACCCACAGGAGAATTTTTGTTCGTAAAATTTGTCAGAAATCCATGTTTTAAGGAAATCACTCATCGTGCGAAATTATCTTGTTTTTCCTAAACAACACGTTGTAACTCGAAAAGCTTTGATGTTGCGTGTATGTCTAAGCATGTAGCCTCAAAAGAGAACGCACAGGAGAGTTTTCTCTCGAAAGAACATGTAAGAATACCACATTATAAGGAAATACAGTTTTGCAGAGTAAAGACAAATACATATGTATTTGAAACACTCTATGAGAAGAAATAACGCATCGTAAAAAATTAGTTTGTATCTCCTAAACAACACGTTGTAACTCAAAAAGATTTGGTGTGGCATGTACGTCTAAACGTGCAGCCTCAAAAGAGAACCCACAGGATAATTTTCTTTCCTCAAAATTTGTCAGAAAACCACTTATTAAGGAAATCCCGCATCATGCGAAACTATCTTGTTTTTCCTAAACAACACATTGTAACTCGAAAATCTTTGGAGTTGCGTGTATGTCTAAGCATGTAGCCTCAAAAGAGAACGCACAGGAGAGATTTCTCTCGAACGAGTATGTAAGAATACCACGTTATAAAGAAATACATTGTGGCAAATTAAAGATAAATACGTTCCTTTTGGAAACACTTAAACTTTACAAGAAGATATAAAGCATCGTAAAAAATTAGCTTGTATCTCCTAAAGAACACGTTGTAACTCGAAAACATTTGGTGTGGCGTGTACGTCTAAATGTTTAGCCTCAAATGAAAACCCACAGGAGAATTTTATTTCCTCAAAATTTGTCAGAAAACCACGTTTTAAGGAATTCCCGCATCGTGCGAAATTATCTTGTTTTTCCTAAACAACACGTTCTAACTCGAAATGCTTTGGTGTTGCGTGTATGTCTAAGCGTGTAGCCTCAAAAGAGAATGCACAGGAGAGTTTTCTCTCGAAAGAATATGTACGAATACCATGTTATAAGGAAATTCAGTGTTGTAGAGTAAAGACAAATACGTATGTATTGGAAACACTTTAGGAGAAGAAATAACGCATCGTAAAAATTAGCTTGTATCTCCTAAAGAACACGTTGTAACTCGAAAGATTTGGTGTGGCGTGTAGGTCTAAACATGTAGCCTCAAAAGAGAACCCACAGGAGAATTTTCTTTCGTCAAAATTTGTCAGAAAACCACGTTTTAAAGAAATCCCGCATTGTGCGCATTTATCTTGTTTTTCATAAACAAAACATTGTAACTCGAAAAGCTTTGGTGTTGGGTGTATGTGTAAGCGTGTAGCCTCAAAAGAGAATGCACAGGAGAGTTTTCTCCCAAAGAATATGTAGGAATACCACGTTATAAGGAAATATATTGCTGCAGAGTAAAGACAAATACATACGTATTGGAAACATATTATGAGAAGAAATAATGCATGGTACAAAATTTGCTTGTATCTCCTAAACAACACGTGGTAACTCAAAAAGATTTGGTGTGGCGTGCACGTCTAAATGTGTAGCCTCAAAAGAGAACCCACAGCAGAATTTTCTTACGTCAAAATTTGTCAGAAAACCACATTTTAAGGAAATCCCGCATCGTGCGAAATTATCCTGTTTTTCCTAATCAACACGTTGTAACTCGAAAAGCTTTGGTGTTGCGTGTATGTCTAAGCGTGTAGCCTCCAAAGAGAACGCACAGGATAGTTTTCTCTCGAAAGAATATGTAAGAATACCAGTTATAAGGAAATACAGTGTTGCAGAGTATAGACAAATATGTACTTATTGGAAACACTTTACGAGAAGAAATAACGCATCATGGAAAATTAGCTTGTATCTCCTGAACAACACGTTGCAACTCGAAAAGATTTGGTGTGGCGTGAACGACTAAACGTGTAGCCTCAAAGGAGAACCCACAGGAGGGTTTTCTTTCGTCAAAATTTGTCAGAAAACCACGTTTTAAGGAAATACTGCATCGTGCGAAATTATCTTGTTTTTCCTAAACAACATGTTGTAACTCGAAAAGCTTTGATGTTGCGTATATGTCTAAGCATGTAGCCTCAAAAGAGAACGTACAGGAGAGTTTTCTCCCAAAGAATATGTAGGAATACCACGTTATAAGGAAATACAGTGTCGCAGAGTAAAGACAAATACATACTTATTGGAAACACTTGAACTTTACGAGAAGAAATAAAACATAGTAAAAAATTAGCTTGTATATCCTAAACAACACGTTATAACTTGAAAGGATTTGGTGTTGCGTGTATGTCTAAGCATGTAGCCTCAAAAGAGAATGCACAGAAGAGTTTTCTCCCGAAAGAATATGTAAGAATACCACATTATAAGGAAATATATTGCTACAGAGTAAAGACAAATACGTACGTATTGGAAACACATTATGAGAAGAAATAACGCATGGTACTAAATTAGCTTGTATCTCCGAAACAACACGTGGTAACTCAAAAAGATTTGGTGTGGCGTGTACATCTAAATGTGTAGCCTCAAAAGAGAACCAACAGGAGAATTTTCTTACGTCAAAATTTGTCAGAAAACCACATTTTAAGGAAATCCCGCATCGTGCGAAATTATCTTGTTTTTCCTAATCAACACGTTGTAACTCGAAAAGCTTTGGTGGTGCGTGTATTTCTAAGCGTGTAGCCTCCAAAGAGAACGCACAGGATAGTTTTCTCTCGAAAGAATATGTAAGAATACCACGTTATAAGGAAATACAGTGTTGCAGAGTATAGACAAATATGTACTTATTGGAAACGCTTTAGGAGAAGAAATAACGCATCATGTAAAATTAGCTTGTATCTGCTAAACAACACGTTGTAACTCGACAAGATTTGGTGTGGCGTGTATGTCTAAACGTGTAGCCTCAAAGGAGAACCCACAGGAGAGTTTTATTTCGTCAAAATTTGTCAGAAAACCACGTTTTAAGGAAATACCGCATCGTGCGAAATTATCTTGTTTTTCCTAAACAACATGTTGCAACTCGAAAAGCTTTGGTGGTGCGTGTATGTCTAAGCGTGTAGCCTCAAAAGATCACGCACAGGAGAGTTTTCTCTCGAAAGAATATGTAAGAATACCACGTTATAAGGGAATACAGTGTTGCAGAGTAAAGACAAATACATACTTATTGGAAACACTTAAGCTTTACGAGAAGAAATAACACGTAGTACAAAATTAGCTTGTATATCCTAAACAACACATTATAATTCGAAAGGATTTGGTGTGGCGTGTACGTCTAAACGTGCAGCCTCAAAAAACCACCCACAGAAGAATTTTCTTTCGTCAAAATTTGTCAGAAAACCACGTTTTAAGGAAATCCCGCATCATGCGAAATTATCTTGTTTTTCCTAAACAACACGTTGTAACTCGAAAAGCTTTGGTGTTGCGTGAATGTCTAAGCGTGTAGCCTCCAAAGAGAACACACAGGAGAGTTTTCTCTCGAAAGAATATGTAAGAATATCACGTTATAAGGAAATACAGTGTTGCAGAGTAGAGGCAAATACATACGTATTGGAAACACTTAAACTTTACGAGAATAAATAATTCATCTTTAAAAAATTAGCTTGTATCTCCTAAACAACAAGTTGTAACTCAAAAAGATTTGGTGTGGCGTGTACGTCTAAGGTGTAGCCTCAAAAGAGAACGCACAGGGGAGTTTTCTCCCGAAAGCATATGTAGGAATACCACGTTATAAGGAAATACAGTGTTGCAGAGTAAAGACATATACATACTTATTAGAAACAGTTAAGCTTTACGAGAAGAAATAACACATAGTACAAAATTAGCTTGTATATCCTAAACAACACGTTATAACTCGAAAGGATTTGGTGTGGCGTGTGCGTCTAAACGTGTAGCCTCAAAAGAGAACCCACAGGAGAATTTTCTTTCCTCAACACTTTTCAGAAAACCACGTTTTAAGGGAATCCCGCATCATGCGAAATTATCTTGCTTTTCCTAAACAACATGTTGTAACTAGAAAAGCTTTGGTGTTGCGTGAATATCTAAGCGTATAGCCTCCACAGAGAACGCACAGGAGAGATTTCTCTCGAAAGAATATGTAAGAATACCACGTTATAAGGAAATACAGTGTGGCAGAGTAAAGTAAAATATGTACGTAATGGAAGCACTTTATGAGAGAAATAACGCATCTTGCAAAATTAGCTTGTATGTCCTAAACAACACGTTGTGACTCGAAAAGATTTGGTGTGGCCTGTACGTCTAAAAGTGTAGCCTCAAAAGAGAACCCACAGGAGAGTTTTCTTTCGTCAAAATTTGTCAGAAAACCACGTTTTAAGGAAATCCTGCATCGTGCAAAATTATCTTGTTTTTCCTAATCAACACGTTGTAACTCGAAAAGCTTTGGTGGTGCGTGTATGTCTAAGCGTGTAGCCTCCAAAGAGAACGCACAGGATAGTTTTCTCTCAAAGAATATGTAAGAATACCACGTTATAAGGAAATACAATGTTGCAGAATTTAGACAAATATGTACTTATTGGAAACACTTTAGGAGAAGAAATAACGCATCATGCAAAATTAGCTCGTATCTCCTAAACAACACGTTTTAACTCGACAAGATTTGGTGTGGCGTGTATGTCTAAAGGTGTAGCCTCAAAAGAGAACCCACAGGAGAGTTTTCATTCGTCAAAATTTGTCAGAAAACCACGTTTTAAGGAAATACCGCATCGTGCGAAATTATCTTGTTTTTCCTAAACAACATGTTGTAACTCGAAAAGCTTTGGTGTTGCGTGTATGTCTAAGCATGTAGCCTCAAAAGAGAAGGCACAGGAGAGTTTTCTTCCGAAAGAATATGTAGGAATACCACGTTATAAGGAAATACAGTGTTGCAGAGTAAAGACAAATGCATACTTATTGGAAACACTTAAGCTTTACGAGAGGAAATAACACATAGTAAAAATTAGTTTGTATATCCTAAACAACACGTTATAATTTGAAAAGATTAGGTGTGGCGTGTACGTCTAAACGTGTAGCCTCAAAAGAGAACCCACAGGAGAATTTTCTTTCATCAATATTTGTCAGAAAACCACGTTTTAAGGAAATCCCGCATCATGCGAAATTATCTTGTTTTTCCTAAACAACACGTTGTAACTCGAAAAGCTTTGGTGTTGCGTGTATGTCTAAGCGTGTAGCCTCAAAAGAGAACGCACAGGAGAGTTTTCTTCCAAAAGAATATGTAGGAATACCACGTTATATAGAAATACAGTGTTGCAGAGTAAAGACAAATGCATTCTTATTGGAAACACTTAAGTTTTACGAGAAGAAATAACACATAGTAAATATTAGTTTGTATATCCTAAACAACACGTTATAACTCGAAAGGATTTGGTGTGGCGTGTATGTCTAAACGTGTAGCCTCAAAAGAGAACCCACAGAAGAATTTTCTTTCATCATAATTTGTCAGAAAACCACGTTTTAAGGAAATCCCGCATCATGCGAAATTATCTTGTTTTTCCTAAACAACACGTTGTAACTCGAAAAGCTTTGGTGTTGCGTGAATATCTAAGCGTGTAGCCTCCAAAGAGAACGCACAGGAGAGTTTTCTCTCGAAAGAATATGTAAGAATACCACGTTATAAGGAAATACAGTGTTGCAGAGTAGAGGCAAATATATACATATTGGAAACACTTAAACTTTAAGAGAAGAAATAATTCATCGTTAAAAAATAAGCTTGTACCTCCTAAACAACAAGTTGTAACTCAAAAAGATTTGGTGTGGCGTGTACGTCTAAACGTGTAGCCTCAAAAGAGAACGCACAGGAGAGTTTTCTCCCGAAAGAATATGTAGGAACACTACGTTATAAAGAAATACAGTGTTGCAGAGTAAAGACAAATGCATACTTATTGGAAACACTTAAGCTTTACGAGAGGAAATAACGCATAGTAAAAATTAGTTTGTATATCCTAAACAACACGTTATAACTTGAAAGGATTAGATGTGGCGTGTACGTCTAAACGTGTAGCCTCAAAAGAGAACCCACAAGAGAATTTTCTTTCATCAATATTTGTCAGAAAACCACGTTTTAAGGAAATCACGCATCATGCGAAATTATCTTGTTTTTCCTAAACAACACGTTGTAACTCGAAAAGCTTTGGTGTTGCGTGTATGTCTAAGCGTGTAGCCTCAAAAGAGAACGCACAGGAGAGTTTTCTTCCAAAAGAATATGTAGGAATACCACGTTATAAAATAATACAGTGTTGCAGAGTAAAGACAAATGCATTCTTATTGGAAACACTTAAGCTTTACGAGAAGAAATAACACATAGTAAATATTAGTTTATATATCCTAAACAACACGTTATAACTCGAAAGGATTTGGTGTGGTGTGTACGTCTAAACGTGTAGCCTCAAAAGAGAACCCACAGAAGAATTTTCTTTCATCAAAATTTGTCAGAAAACCACGTTTTAAGGAAATCCCGCATCATGCGAAATTATCTTGTTTTTCCTAAACAACACGTTGTAACTCGAAAAGCTTTGGTGTTGCATGAATGTCTAAGCGTGTAGCCTCCAAAGAGAACGCACAGGAGAGTTTTCTCTCGAAAGAATATGTAAGAATACCACGTTATAAGGAAATACAGTGTTGCAGAGTAGAGGCAAATATATACATATTGGAAACACTTAAAATTTAAGAGAAGAAATAATTCATCGTTAAAAAATAAGCTTGTATCTCCTAAACAACAAGTTGTAACTCAAAAAGATTTGGTGTGGCGTGTACGTCTAAACGTGTAGCCTCAAAAGAGAACGCACAGGAGAGTTTTCTCCCGAAAGAATATGTAGGAATACTACGTTATAAGGAAATACAGTGTTGCAGAGTAAAGACAAATACATTCTTATTGGAAACACTTAAACTTTATGAGTAGAAATAACACATAGTACAAAATTAGCTTGTATATCCTAAACAACACGTTAGAACTCGAAAGGATTTGGTGTGGCGTGTACTTCTAAACGTGAAGCCTCAAAACAGAACCCACAGGAGAATTTTCTTTCGTCAAAATTTGTCAGAAAACCACTTTTTAAGGAAATCCCCATCATGCGAAATTATCTTGTTTTTCCTAAACAACACGTTGTAACTCGAAAAGCTTTGGTGTTGCGTGAATGTCTAAGTGTGTAGCCTCCAAAGAGAACGCACAGGAGAGTTTTCTCTCGAAAGAATATGTAAGAATACCACGTTATAAGGAAATACAGTGTTGCAGAGTAGAGGCAAATACATACGTATTGGAAACACTTAAACTTTACGAGAAGAAATAATTCATCATTAAAAAATTAGCTTGTATCTCCTAAGCAACAAGTTGTAACTCAAAAACATTTGGTGTGGCGTGTACGTCTAAATGTTTAGCCTCAAAAGAGAACCCACAGGAGAATTTTCTTTCGTCAAAATTCGTCAGAAAACCACGTTTTAAGGAAATCCAGCATCGTGAGAAATTATCTTGTTCTTCCTAAACAACACGTTGTAACTCAAAAAGCTTTGGTGTTCCATGTATGTCTCAGCGTGTAGCCTCAAATGAGAATGCACAGGAGAGTTTTCTCTCGAAAAAATATGTAAGAATACCACCTTATAAGGAAATACAGTGTTGCAGAGTAAAGACAAATACTTACTTATTGGAAAAACTTTATGAGAAGAAATAACGCATCGTACCAAATTAGCCTGTATCTCCTAAACAACACGTTGAAACTTAAAAAGATTTGGTGTGGCCTGTACGTCTAAACGTGTAGTCTCAAAAGAGAACCAATAGGAGAAATTTCTTTTGTCAAAATTTGTCAGAAAACCACGTATTAAGGAAATCCCTCATCGTGCGAAATTATCTTGTTTTTCCTAAACAACACGTTGTAATGCGAAAAGCTTTGGTGTTGCGTGTATGTCTAAGCATGTAGCCTCAAAAGAGGACGCACAGGAGAGTTTTCTCTCGAAAGAATATGTAAGAATACCACGTTATAAGGAAATACAGTGTTGCAGACTAAAGGCAAATACGTACGTATTGGAAACACTTTACAAGAAGAAATAACGCATCGTACAAAATTAGCTTGATCTCCTAAACAGCACATTGTAACTCGAAAAGATTTGGTGTGGCGTGTACGTCTAAACGTGTAGCCTCAAAAGAGAACCCACAGGAGAATTTTTGTTTGTTAAAATTTGTCAGAAATCCATGTTTTAAGGAAATCACTCATCGTGCGAAATTATCTTGTTTTTCCTAAACAACACGTTGTAACTCGAAAAGCTTTGATGTTGCGTGTATGTCTAAGCGTGTAGCCTCAAAAGAGAACGCACAGGAGAGTTTTCTCTCGAAAGAACATGTAAGAATACCACATTATAAGGAAATACAGTTTTGCAGAGTAAAGACAAATACGTATGTATTTGAAACACTCTATGAGAAGAAATAACGCATCGTAAAAGATTAGTTTGTATCTCCTAAACAACACGTTGTAACTCGAAAAGATTTGGTGTGGCATGTACGTCTAAACGTGTAGCCTCAAAAGAGAACCCACAGGAGAATTTTCTTTCGTCAAAATTTGTCAGTAAACCACTTATTAAGGAAATCCCGCATCATGCGAAACTATCTTGTTTTTCCTAAACAACACATTGTAACTCGAAAATCTTTGGTGTTGCGTGTATGTCTAAGCATGTAGCCTCAAAAGAGAACGCACAGGAGAGATTTCTCTCGAACGAGTATGTAAGAATACCACGTTATAAGGAAATACATTGTGGCAAATTAAAGATAACTACGTTCCTTTTGGAAACACTTAAACTTTACAAGAAGATATAATGCATCGTAAAAAATTAGCTTGTATCTCCTAAAGAACACATGTAACTCGAAAACATTTGGTGTGGCGTGTACGTCTAAACATTTAGCCTCAAATGAAAACCCACAGGAGAATTTTCTTTCCTCAAAATTTGTCAGAAAACCACGTTTTAAGGAATTCCCGCATCATGAGAAATTATCTTGTTTTTCCTAAACAACACGTTCTAACTCGAAATGCTTTGGTGTTGCGTGTATGTCTAAGCGTGTAGCCTCAAAAGAGAATGCACAGGAGAGTTTTCTCTCGAAAGAATATGTACGAATACCATGTTATAAGGAAATACAGTGTTGTAGAGTAAAGACAAATACGTACATATTGGAAACACTTTAGGAGAAGAAATAACGCATCGTACAAAATTAGCTTGTATCTCCTAAACAACACGTTGTAACTCGAAAAGATTTGGTGTGGCGTGTACGTCTAAACATGTAGCCTCAAAAGAGAACCCACAGGAGAATTTTCTTTCGTCAAAATTTGTCAGAAAACCACGTTTTAAGGAAATTCCGCATTGTGCGCAATTATCTTGTTTTTCATAAACAAAACATTGTAACTCGAAAAGCTTTGGTGTTGGGTGTATGTGTAAGCGTGTAGCCTCAAAAGAGAATGCACAGGAGAGTTTTCTCTCGAAAGAATATGTAAGAATACCACGTTATAAGGAAATATATTGCTGCAGAGTAAAGACAAATACATACGTATTGGAAACATATTATGAGAAGAAATAATGCATGGTACAAAATTTGCTTGTATCTCCTAAACAACACGTGGTAACTCAAAAAGATTTGGTGTGGCGTGCACGTCTAAATGTGTAGCCTCAAAAGAGAACCCACTGGAGAATTTTCTTACGTTAAAATTTGTCAGAAAACCACTTTTTAAGGAAATCCCGCATCGTGGGAAATTATCTTGTTTTTCCTAATCACCACGTTGTAACTCGAAAAGCTTTGGTGGTGCGTGTATGTCTAAGCGTGTAGCCTCCAAAGAGAACGCAAGGGATAGTTTTCTCTCGAAAGAATATGTAAGAATACCACGTTATAAGGAAATACAGTGTTGCAGAGTATAGACAAATATGTACTTATTGGAAACACTTTACGAAAGAAATAACGCATCATGCAAACTTAGCTTGTATCTCCTAAACAACACGTTGTAACTCGAAAAGATTTGGTGTGGCATGAACGACTAAACGTGTAGCCTCAAAGGAGAACCCACAGGAGAGTTTTCTTTCGTCAAAATTTGTCAGAAAACCACGTTTTAAGGAAATCCTGCATCCTGCGAAATTATCTTGTTTTTCCTAAACAACATGTTGTAACTCGAAAAGCTTTGGTGTTGCGTATATGTCTAAGCGTGTAGCCTCAAAAGAGAACGCACAGGAGAGTTTTCTCCCGAAAGAATATGTAGGAATACCACTTTATAAGGAAATACAGTGTTGCAGAGTAAAGACAAATAAATACTTATTGGAAACACTTAAACTTTACGAGAAGAAATAAAACATAGTACAAAATTAGCTTGTATATCCTAAACAACACGTTATAACTCGAAAGGATTTGGTGTTGCGTGTATGTCTAAGCATGTAGCCTCAAAAGAGAATGCACAGGAGAGTTTTCTCTCGAAAGAATATGTAAGAATACCATGTTATAAGGAAACATATTGCTGCAGAGTAAAGACAAATACATACGTTTTGGAAACACATTAAGAGAAGAAATAACGCATGGTACAAAATTAGCTTGTATCTCCGAAACAACACGTGGTAACTCAAAAATATTTGGTGTGGTGTGTACATCTAAACGTGTAGCCTCAAAAGAGAACCCACAGGTGAATTTTCTTACGTCAAAATTTGTCAGAAAACCACGTTTTAAGGAAATCCCGCATCATGCGAAATTATCTTGTTTTTCCTAATCAACACGTTGTAACTCGAAAAGCTTTGGTGGTGCGTGTATGTCTAAGCGTGTAGCCTCCAAAGAGAACGCACAGGATAGTTTTCTCTCGAAAGAATATGTAAGAATACCACGTTATAAGGAAATACAGTGTTGCAGAGTATAGACAAATATGTACTTATTGGAAACACTTTAGGAGAAGAAATAACGCATCATGTAAAATTAGCTTGTATCTCCTAAACAACACGTTGTAACTCGACAAGATTTGGTGTGGCATGTATGTCTAAACGTGTAGCCTCAAAAGAGAACCCACAGGAGAGTTTTCTTTCGTCAAAATTTGTCAGAAAACCACGTTTTAAGGAAATACCGCATCTTGCGAAATTATCTTGTTTATCCTAAACAACATGTTGTAACTCGAAAAGCTTTGGTGGTGCGTGTATGTCTAAGCGTGTAGCCTCAAGAGAGAACGCACAGGAGAGTTTTCGTCCGAAAGAATATGTAGGAATACCACGTTATAAGGAAATACAGTGTTGCAGAGTAAAGACAAATACATACTTATTGGAAACACTTAAGCTTTACGAGAAGAAATAACACATAGTACAAAATTAGCTTGTATATCCTAAACAACACGTTATAACTCGAAAGGATTTGGTGTGGCGTGTACGACTAAACGTGTAGCCTCAAAAGAGAACCCACAGGAGAATTTTCTTACGTTAAAATTTGTCAGAAAACCACTTTTTAAGGAAATCCCGCATCGTGGGAAATTATCTTGTTTTTCCTAATCAACACGTTGTAACTCGAAAAGCTTTGATGGTGCGTGTATGTCTAAGCGTGTAGCCTCCAAAGAGAACGCAAGGGATAGTTTTCTCTCGAAAGAATATGTAAGAATACCACGTTATAAGGAAATACAGTGTTGCAGAGTATAGACAAATATGTACTTATTGGAAACACTTTACGAAAAGAAATAACGCATCATGCAAACTTAGCTTGTATCTCCTAAACAACACGTTGTAACTCGAAAAGATTTGGTGTGGCATGAACGACTAAACGTTAGCCTCAAAGGAGAACCCACAGGAGAGTTTTCTTTTGTCAAAATTTGTCAGAAAACCACGTTTTAAGGAAATCCTGCATCCTGCGAAATTATCTTGTTTTTCCTAAACAACATGTTGTAACTCGAAAAGCTTTGGTGTTGCGTATATGTCTAAGCGTGTAGCCTCAAAAGAGAACGCACAGGAGAGTTTTCTCCCGAAAGAATATGTAGGAATACCACTTTATAAGGAAATACAGTGTTGCAGAGTAAAGACAAATAAATACTTATTGGAAACACTTAAACTTTACGAGAAGAAATAAAACATAGTACAAAATTAGCTTGTATATCCTAAACAACACGTTATAACTCGAAAGGATTTGGTGTTGCGTGTATGTCTAAGCATGTAGCCTCAAAAGAGAATGCACAGGAGAGTTTTCTCTCGAAAGAATATGTAAGAATACCATGTTATAAGGAAACATATTGCTGCAGAGTAAAGACAAATACATACGTTTTGGAAACACATTAAGAGAAGAAATAACACATGGTACAAAATTAGCTTGTATCTCCGAAACAACACGTGGTAACTCAAAAATATTTGGTGTGGTGTGTACATCTAAACGTGTAGCCTCAAAAGAGAACCCACAGGTGAATTTTCTTACGTCAAAATTTGTCAGAAAACCACGTTTTAAGGAAATCCCGCATCATGCGAAATTATCTTGTTTTTCCTAATCCACACGTTGTAACTCGAAAAGCTTTGGTGGTGCGTGTATGTCTAAGCGTGTAGCCTCCAAAGAGAACGCACAGGATAGTTTTCTCTCGAAAGAATATGTAAGAATACCACGTTATAAGGAAATACAGTGTTGCAGAGTATAGACAAATATGTACTTATTGGAAACACTTTAGGAGAAGAAATAACGCATCATGTAAAATTAGCTTGTATCTCCTAAACAACACGTTGTAACTCGACAAGATTTGGTGTGGTATGTATGTCTAAACGTGTAGCCTCAAAAGAGAACCCAGAGGAGAGTTTTCTTTCGTCAAAATTTGTCAGAAAACCACGTTTTAAGGAAATACCGCATCGTGCGAAATTATCTTGTTTATCCTAAACAACATGTTGCAACTCGAAAAGCTTTGGTGGTGCGTGTATGTCTAAGCGTGTAGCCTCAAGAGAGAACGCACAGGAGAGTTTTCTTCCGAAAGAATATGTAGGAATACCACGTTATAAGGAAATACAGTGTTGCAGAGTAAAGACAAATACATACTTATTGGAAACACTTAAGCTTTACGAGAAGAAATAACACATAGTACAAAATTAGCTTGTATATCCTAAACAACACGTTATAACTCGAAAGGATTTGGTGTGGCGTGTACGACTAAACGTGTAGCCTCAAAAGAGAACCCACAGGAGAATTTTCTTTCGTCAAAATTTGTCAGAAAACCACGTTTTAAGGAAATCACGCATCATGCGAAATTATCTTGTTTTTCCTAAACAACACGTTGTAACTCGAAAAGCTTTGGTGTTGGGTGAATGTCTAAGCGTGTAGCCTCCAAAGAGAACGCACAGGAGAGTTTTCTCTCGAAAGAATATGTAAGAATATCACGTTATAAGGAAATACAGTGTGGCAGAGTAGAGGCAAGTACATACGTATTGGAAACACTTAAACTTTACGAGAAGAAATAATTCATCGTAAAAAAATTAGCTTGTATCTCCTAAACAACAAGTTGTAACTCAAAAAGATTTGGTGTGGCGTGTACGTCTAAAAGTGTAGCCTCAAAAGAGAACGCACAGGGGAGTTTTCTCCCGAAAGAATTTGTAGGAATACCACGTTATAAGGAAATACAGTGTTGCAGAGTAAAGACAAATACATACTTATTGGAAACAGTTAAGCTTTACGAGAAGAAATAACACATAGTACAAAATTAGCTTGTATATCCTAAACAACAGGTTATAACTCGATAGGATTTGGTGTGGCGTGTACATCTAAACGTGTAGCCTCAAAAGAGAACCCACAGGAGAATTTTCTTTCGTCAACACTTTTCAGAAAACCACGTTTTAAGGGAATCCCGCATCATGCGAAATTATCTTGTTTTTCCTAAACAACACGTTGTAACTCGAAAAGCTTTGGTGTTGCGTGAATGTCTAAGCGTGTAGCCTCCAAAGAGAACGCACAGGAGAGTTTTCTCTCGAAAGAATATGTAAGAATACCACGTTATAAGGAAATACAGTGTGGCAGAGTAAAGAAAATACGTAAGTAATGGGAGCACTTTATGAGAGAAATAACGCATCTTGCAAAACTAGCTTGTATGTCCTAAACAACACGTTGTAACTCGAAAAGATTTGGTGTGGCGTGTACGTCTAAAAGTGTAGCCTCAAAAGACAACCCACAGGAGAGTTTTCTTTCGTCAAAATTTGTTAGAAAACCACGTTTTTAGGAAATCCCTCATCGTGGGAAATTATCTTGTTTTGCCTAATCAACACGTTGTAACTCGAAAATCTTTGGTGGTGCTTGTATGTCTAAGCGTGTAGCCTCCAAAGAGAATGCACAGGATAGTTTTCTCTCGAAAGAATATGTAAGAATACCACGTTATAAGGAAATACAGTGTTGCAGAATTTAGACAAATATGTACTTATTGGAAACACTTTAGGAGAAGAAATAACGCATCATGCAAAATTAGCTTGTATCTCCTAAACAACACGTTGTAACTCGACAAGGTTTGGTGTGGCGTGTATGTCTAAACGTGTAGCCTCAAAAGAGAACACACAGGAGAGTTTTCTTTCGTCAAAATTTGTCAGAAAACCACGTTTTAAGGAAATACCGCATCGTGCGAAATTATCTTGTTTTTCCTAAACAACATGTAACTCGAAAAGCTTTGGTGGTGCGTGTATGTCTAAGCGTGTAGCCTCAAAAGAGAACGCACAGGAGAGTTTTCTTCCGAAAGAATATGTAGGAATACCACGTTATAAGGAAATACAGTGTTGCAGAGTAAAGACAAATGCATACTTATTGGAAACACTTAAGCTTTACGAGAAGAAATAACACATAGTAAAAATTAGTTTGTATACCCTAAACAACACGTTATAACTCGAAATGATTTGGTGTGGCATGTACGTCTAAACGTGTAACCTCAAAAGAGAACCCACAGGAGAATTTTCTTTCATCAAAATTTGTCAGAAAACCACGTTTTAAGGAAATCCCGCATCATGCGAAATTATCTTGTTTTTCCTAAAAAACACGTTGTAACTCGAAAAGCTTTGGTGTTGCGTAAATGTCTAAGCGTGTAGCCTCCAAAGAGAACGCACAGGAGAGTTTTCTCTCGAAAGAATATGTAAGAATACCACGTTATAAGGAAATACAGTGTTGCAGAGTAGAGGCAAATATATACATATTGGAAACACTTAAACTTTAGGAGAAGAAATAATTCATCGTAAAAAAATTAGCTTGTATCTCCTAAACAACAAGTTGTAACTCAAAAAGATTTGGTGTGGCGTGTACGTCTAAACGTGTCGCCTCAAAAGAGAACGCACAGGGGAGTTTTCTCCCGAAAGAATATGTAGGAATACCACGTTATAAGGAAATACAGTGTTGCAGAGTAAAGACAAATACATACTTATTGGAAACAGTTAAGCTTTACGAGAAGAAATAACACATAGTACAATATTAGCTTCTATATCCTAAACAACAGGTTATAAATCGATAGGATTTGGTGTGGCGTGTACATCTAAACGTGTAGCCTCAAAAGAGAACCCACAGGAGAATTTTCTTTCGTCAACACTTTTCAGAAAACCTCGTTTTAAGGGAATCCCGCATTGTGCGCAATTATCTTGTTTTTCATAAACAAAACATTGTAACTCGAAAAGCTTTGGTGTTGGGTGTATGTGTAAGCGTGTAGCCTCAAAAGAGAATGCACGGGAGAGTTTTCTCTCGAAAGAATTTGTAAGAATACCAAGTTAAAAGGAAATATATTGCTAAAGAGTAAAGACAAATACATACGTATTGGAAACATATTATGAGAAGAAATAATGCATGGTACAAAATTTGCTTGTATCTCCTAAACAACACGTGGTAACTCAAAAAGATTTGGTGTGGCGTGCACGTCTAAATGTGTAGCCTCAAAAGAACCCACAGGAGAATTTTCTTACGTCAAAATCTGTCAGAAAACCACTTTTTAAGGAAATCCCGCATCGTGGGAAATTATCTTGTTTTTTCTAATCAACACGTTGTAACTCGAAAAGCTTTGGTGGTGCGTGTATGTCTAAGCGTGTAGCCTCCAAAGAGAACGCAAGGGATAGTTTTCTCTCGAAAGAATATGTAAGAATACCACGTTATAAGGAAATACAGTGTTGCAGAGTGTAGACAAATATGTACTTATTAGAAACACTTTACGAAAAGAAATAACACATCATGCAAACTTAGCTTGTATCTCCTAAACAACACGTTGTAACTCGAAAAGATTTGGTGTGGCATGAACGACTAAACGTGTACCCTCAAAGGAGAACCCACAGGAGAGTTTTCTTTCATCAAAATTTGTCAGAAAACCACGTTTTAAGGAAATCCTGCATCCTGCGAAATTATCTTGTTTTTCCTAAACAACATGTTGTAACTCGAAAAGCTTTGGTGTTGCGTATATGTCTAAGCGTGTAGCCTCAAAAGAGAACGCACAGGAGAGTTTTCTCCCGAAAGAATATGTAGGAATACCACGTTATAAGGAAATACAGTGTTGCAGAGTAAAGACAAATAAATACTTATTGGAAACACTTAAACTTTACGAGAAGAAATAAAACATAGTACAAAATTAGCTTGTATATCCTAAACAACACGTTATAACTCGAAAGGATTTGGTGTTGCGTGTATGTCTAAGCATGTAGCCTCAAAAGAGAATGCACAGGAGAGTTTTCTCTCGAAAGAATATGTAAGAATACCACGTTATAAGGAAACATATTGCTGCAGAGTAAAGACAAATACATACGTTTTGGAAACACATTATGAGAAGAAATAACGCATGGTACAAAATTAGCTTGTATCTCCGAAACAACACGTGGTAACTCAAAAAGATTTGATGTGGGTTGTACATCTAAACATGTAGCCTCAAAAGAGAACCCACAGGAGAATTTTCTTACGTCAAAATTTGTCAGAAAACCATGTTTTAAGGAAATCCCGCATCGTGCGAAATTATCTTGTTTTTCCTAATCAACACGTTGTAACTCGAAAAGCTTTGGTGGTGCGTGTATGTCTAAGCCTGTAGCCTCCAAAGAGAACGCACAGGATAGTTTTCTCTCGAAAGAATATGTAAGAATACCACGTTATAAGGAAATACAGTGTTGCAGAGTATAGACAAATATGTACTTATTGGAAACACTTTAGGAGAAGAAATAACGCATCATGTAAAATTAGCTTGTATCTCCTAAACAACACGTTGTAACTCGACAAGATTTGGTGTGGCGTGTATGTCTATACGTGTAGCCTCAAAAGAGAACCCACAGGAGAGTTTTCTTTCGTGAAAATTTGTCAGAAAACCACGTTTTAAGGAAATACCGCATCGTGCGAAATTATCTTGTTTATCCTAAACAACATGTTGTAACTCGAAAAGCTTTGGTGGTGCGTGTATGTCTAAGCGTGTAGCCTCAAAAGAGAACGCACAGGAGAGTTTTCTCTCGAAGGAATATGTAAGAATACCACGTTATAAGGAAATACAGTGTTGCAGAGTAAAGACAAATACATACTTATTGGAAACACTTAAGCTTTACGAGAAGAAATAACACATAGTACAAAATTAGCTTGTATATCCTAAACACCACGTTATAACTCGAATGATTTGGTGTGGCGTGTACGTCTAAACGTGTAGCCTCAAAAGAGAACCCACAGGAGAATTTTCTTACGTCAAAATTTGTCAGAAAACCATGTTTTAAGGAAATCCCGCATCATGCGAAATTATCTTGTTTTTCCTAAACAACACGTTGTAACTCGAAAAGCTTTGGTGTTGGGTGAATGTCTAAGCGTGTAGCCTCCAAAGAGAACGCACAGGAGAGTTTTCTCTCGAAAGAATATGTAAGAATATCACGTTATAAGGAAATACAGTGTGGCAGAGTATAGACAAATATGTATTTATTGGAAACACTTTAGGAGAAGAAATAACGCATCATGTAAAATTAGCTTCTATCTCCTAAACAACACGTTGTATCTCGACAAGATTTGGTGTGGCGTGTATGTCTAAAGGTGTAGCCTCAAAAGAGAACCCACAGGAGAGTTTTCTTTCGTCAAAATTTGTCAGAAAACCACGTTTTAAGGAAATACGGCATCGTGCGAAATTATCTTGTTTTTCCTAAACAACATGTTGCAACTCGAAAAGCTTTGGTGGTGCGTGTATGTCTAAGCGTGTTGCCTCAAAAGAGAATGCACAGGAGAGTTTTCTTCTGAAAGAATATGTAAGGATACCACGTTATAAGGAAATACAGTGTTGCAGAGTAGAGACAAATACATACTTATTGGAAACACTTAAGCTTTATGAGAAGAAATAACACATAGTACAAAATTAGCTTGTATATCCTAAACAACACGTTATATCTCGAAAGGATTTGGTGTGGCGTGTACGTCTAAACGTGCAGCCTCAAAAGAGAACCCACAGGAGAATTTTCTTTCATCAAAATTTGTCAGAAAACCACGTTTTAAGGAAATCCCGCATCATTCGAAATTATCTTGTTTTTCCTAAACAACACGTTGTAACTCGAAAAGCTTTGGTGTTGCGTGAATGTCTAAGTGTGTAGCCTCCAAAGAAAACGCACAGGAGAGTTTTCTCTCGAAAGAATATGTAAGAATATCACGTTATAAGGAAATACAGTGTTGCAGAGTAGAGGCAAATACATACGTATTGGAAACACTTAAACTTTACGAGAAGAAATAATTCATCTTAAAAAAATTAGCTTGTATCTCCTAAACAACAAGTTGTAATTCAAAAAGATTTGGTGTGGCGTGTATGTCTAAATGTGTAGCCTCAAAAGAGAACGCACAGGAGAGTTTTCTCTCGAAAGAATATGTAAGAATACCACGTTATAAGGAAATACAGTGTTGCAGAGTAGAGGCAAATACATACGTATTGGAAACACTTAAACTTTACGAGAAGAAATAATTCATTGTAAAAAAATTAGCTTGTATCTCCTAAACAACAAGTTGCAACTCAAAGAGATTTGGTGTGGCGTGTACGTCTAAATGTTTAGCCTCAAAAGAGAACCGACAGGAGAATTTTCTTTCGTCAAAATTTGTCAGAAAACCACGTTTTAAGGAAATCCCGCATCGTGAGAAATTATCTTGTTCTTCCTAAACAACACGTTGTAACTCGAAAAGCTTTGCTGTTGCGTGTATGTCTCAGCGTGTAGCCTCAACTGAGAACGCACAGGAGAGTTTTCTCTCGAAAAAATGTGTAAGAGTACCATGTTATAAGGAAATACATTGTTGCAGAGTAAAGACAAATACTTACTTATTGGAAAAACTTTATGAGAAGAAAGAACGCATCGTACAAAATTAGCTTGTATCTCCTAAACAACACATTGTAACTCGAAAAGATTTGGTGTGGCGTGTACATCTAAACGTGTAGCCTCAAAAGAGAACCCACAGGAGAATTTTTGTTCGTAAAATTTGTCAGAAATCCATGTTTTAAGGAAATCACTCATCGTGCGAAATTATCTTGTTTTTCCTAAACAACAGGTTGTAACTCGAAAAGCATTGATGTTGCGTGTATGTCTAAGCGTGTAGCCTCAAAAGAGAACGCACAGGAGAGTTTTCTCTCGAAAGAACATGTAAGAATACCACATTATAAGGAAATACAGTTTTGCAGAGTAAAGACAAATACGTATGTATTTGAAACACTCTATGAGAAGAAATAACGCATCGTAAAAAATTAGTTTGTATCTCCTAAACAACACGTTGTAACTCGAAAAGATTTGGTGTGGCATGTACGTCTAAACGTGTAGCCTCAAAAGAGAACCCACAGGAGAATTTTCTTTCGTCAAAATTTGTCAGAAAACCACTTATTAAGGAAATCCTGCATGATGCGAAACTATCTTGTTTTTCCTAAACAACACATTGTAACTCGAAAATCTTTGGTGTTGCGTGTATGTCTAAGCATGTAGCCTCAAAAGAGAACGCACAGGAGAGATTTCTCTCGAACGAGTATGTAAGAATACCACGTTATAAGGAAATACATTGTGGCAAATTAAAGATAAATACGTTCCTTTTGGAAACACTTAAACTTTACAAGATGATATAAAGCATCGTAAAAAATTAGCTTGTATCTCCTAAAGAACACGTTGTAACTCGAAAACATTTGGTGTGGCGTGTACGTCTAAATGTTTAGCCTCAAATGAAAACCCACAGGAGAATTTTATTTCCTCAAAATTTGTCAGAAAACCACGTTTTAAGGAATTCCCGCATCGTGCGAAATTATCTTGTTTTTCCTAAACAACACGTTCTAACTCGAAATGCTTTGGTGTTGCGTGTATGTCTAAGCGTGTAGCCTCAAAAGAGAATGCACAGGAGAGTTTTCTCTCGAAAGAATATGTACGAACACCATGTTATAAGGAAATACAGTGTTGTAGAGTAAAGACAAATACGTACATATTGGAAACACTTTAGGAGAAGAAATAACGCATCGTACAAAATTAGCTTGTATCTCCTAAACAACACGTTGTAACTCGAAAAGATTTGGTGTGGCGTGTACGTCTAAACATGTAGCCTCAAAAGAGAACCCACAGGAGAATTTTCTTTCGTCAAAATTTTCAGAAAACCACGTTTTAAGGAAATCCCGCATCGTGCGCAATTATCTTGTTTTTCATAAACAAAACATTGTAACTCGAAAAACTTTGGTGTTGGGTGTATGTGTAAGCGTGTAGCCTCAAAAGAGAATACACAGGAGAGTTTTCTCTCGAAAGAATATGTAAGAATACCACGTTATAAGGAAATATATTGCTGCAGAGTAAAGACAAATACATACGTATTGGAAACATATTATGAGAAGAAATAATGCATGGTACAAAATTTGCTTGTATCTCCTAAACAACACGTGGTAACTCAAAAAGATTTGGTGTGGCGTGCACGTCTAAATGTGTAGCCTCAAAAGAGAACCCACAGGAGAATTTTCTTACGTCAAAATTCGTCAGAAAACCACATTTTAAGGAAATCCCGCATCGTGCGAAATTATCCTGTTTTTCCTAATCAACACGTTGTAACTCGAAAAGCTTTGGTGGTGCGTGTATGTCTAAGCGTGTAGCCTCCAAAGAGAACGCACAGGATAGTTTTCTCTCGAAAGAATTTGTAAGAATACCACATTATAAGGAAATACAGTGTTGCAGAGTATAGACAAATATGTACTTATTGGAAACACTTTACGAGAAGAAATAACGCATCATGCAAAATTAGCTTGTATCTCCTAAACAACACGTTTCAACTCGAAAAGTTTTGTTGTGGCGTGTACGACTAAACGTGTAGCCTCAAAGGAGAACCCACAGGAGGGTTTTCTTTCGTCAAAATTTGTCAGAAAACCACGTTTTAAGGAAATCCTGCATCGTGCGAAATTATCTTGTTTTTCCTAAACAACATGTTGTAACTCGAAAAGCTTTGATGTTGCATATATGTCTAAGGGTGTAGCCTCAAAAGAGAACGTACAGGAGAGTTTTCTCCCGAAAGAATATGTAGGAATACCACGTTATAAGGAAATACAATGTTGCAGAGTAAAGACAAATACATACTTATTGGAAACACTAAGCGTGTAGCCTCCAAAGAGAACGCACAGGATAGTTTTCTCTCGAAAGAATATGTGAGAATACCACGTTATTAGGAAATACAGTGTTGCAGAGTATAGACAAATATGTACTTATTGGAAACAACATGTTGCAACTCGAAAAGCTTTGGTGTTGCGTGTATGTCTAAGCGTGTAGCCTCAAAAGAGAACGCACAGGAGAGTTTTCTCTCGAAAGAATATGTAAGAATACCACGTTATAAGGGAATACAGTGTTGCAGAGTAAAGACAAATACATACTTATTGGAAACACTTAAGCTTTACGAGAAGAAATAACACGTAGTACAAAATTAGCTTGTATATCCTAAACAACACGTTATAATTCGAAAGGATTTGGTGTGGCGTGTACGTCTAAACGTGCAGCCTCAAAAAAGAACCCACAGAAGAATTTTCTTTCGTCAAAATTTGTCAGAAAACCACGTTTTATGGAAATCCCGCATCATGCGAAATTATCTTGTTTTTCCTAAACAACACGTTGTAAATCAAAAAGCTTTGGTGTTGCGTGAATGTCTAAGCATGTAGCCTCAAAGGAGAACGCACAGGAGAGTTTTCTCTCGAAAGAATATGTAAGAATATCACGTTATAAGGAAATACAGTGTTGCAGAGTAGAGGCAAATACATACGTATTGGAAACACTTAAACTTTACGAGAATAAATAATTCATCTTTAAAAAATTAGCTTGTATCTCCTAAACAACAAGTTGTAACTCAAAAAGATTTGGTGTGGCGTGTACGTCTAAGGTGTAGCCTCAAAAGAGAACGCACAGGGGAGTTTTCTCCCGAAAGCATATGTAGGAATACCACATTATAAGGAAATACAGTGTTGCAGAATAAAGGCAAATACATATGTATTGGAAACACTTAAACATTACGAGACGAAATAACGCATCGTAAAAAAATTAGCTTGTATCTCCTAAACAACAAGTTGGAACTCAAAAAGATTTGGTGTCGCGTGTATGTCTAAACGTGTAGCCTCAAAAGAGAACCCACAGGACAATTTTCTTTCTTCAAAATTTGTCAGAAAACCACGTTTTATGGAAATCCCACATCGTGAGAAATTATCTTGTTCTTCCTAAACAACACGTTGTAACTCGAAAAGCTTTGCTGTTGCTTGTATGTCTAAGCGTGTAGCCTCAAATGGGAATGCACAGGAGAGTTTTCTCTCGAAAAAATATGTAAGAATACCATGTTATAAGGAAATACAGTGTTGCTGAGTAAAGACAAATACTTACTTATTGGAAAAACTTTACGAGAAGAAATAACGCATCGTACAAAATTAGCTTGTATCTCCTAACCAACACGTTGTAACTTAGAAAGATTTGGTGTGGCCTGTACGTCTAAACGTGTAGTCTCAAAAGAGAACCCATAGTAGAATTTTCTTTGGTCAAAATTTGTCAGAAAACCACGTATTAAGGAAATTCCTAATCGTGCGAAATTATCTTGTT
Source organism: Apodemus sylvaticus (assembly GCF_947179515.1). NCBI lineage: Eukaryota > Metazoa > Chordata > Mammalia > Rodentia > Muridae > Apodemus > Apodemus sylvaticus. The sequence continues at coordinate 157,475 of NW_026263007.1, forward strand.
TTTCCTAAACAACACGTTTTAACGCGAAAAGCTTTGGTGTTGCGTATATGTCTAAGTGTGTAGCCTCAAAAGAGGACACACAGGAGAGTTTTCTCTCGAAAGAAGATATAAGAATACCACGTTATAAGGAAATACAGTGTTGCAGACTAAAGGCAAATACGTACGTATTGGAAACACTTTAGAGAAGAAATATCGCATCTTACAAAATTAGCTTCTAGTTCCTAAACAACACGTTGTAACTTACTTCTCTTAAAGAGTTTCCAATAGGTACGTATTTGTCTTTACTCTGCAACACTGTATTTCCTTATAACGTGGTATTCTTACATATTCTTTCGAGAGAAAACTCTCCTGTTCGTTCTCTTTTGAGGCTACAAGCTTAGACATACATGCAACACCAAAGCTTTTCGAGTTACAACGTGTTGTTTAGGAAAAACAAGATAATATCACAGGATGCGAGATTTCCTTAAAACGTGGATTCCGACAAATTTTGATGAAAGAAAGTTCTCCTGTGGGTTCTCTTTTGAGGCTACACGTTTAAACGTACACCTCACACCAAATCTTTTCGAGTTACAAGGTGTTGTTAGGAGATACAAGCTAATTTTGTATGATGAGTTATTTCTTCTCGTAAAGTGTTTCCAATATGTACTTATTTGTCTTTACTCTGCAAAATTGTATTTCCTTATAACGTGGTATTCTTAAATATTCTTTCAAGAGAAAACTCTCCTGTGCCTTCTCTTTTGAGGATCCACGCTTACCCATACACGCAACACCAAATCTTTTCGAGTTACAACATTTTGTTTAGGAAAAAGAAGATGATTTCGCACGATGCAGGATTTCCTTAAAACGAGGTTTTCTGAAAAATTTTGTCGAAAGAAAATTCTCCTGTGGGTTCTCTTTTGAGGCTACACGTTTAGACGTACATGTCACACCAAATCTTTTCGAATTACAACATGTTGTTTCGGAGATACAAGCATAATTTTGTAAGATGCGTTACTTCTTCTCGTAAAGTGTTTCCAATATGTAAGTACTTGTCTTTACTCTGCAACACTGTATTTCCTTATAACGTGGTATTCTTATATATTCTTACGAGAGAAAACTATCCTGTGCGTTCCCTTTTTAGGCTACACACTTAGACATACAGGCAACACCAAAGCTTTTCGAGTTACAACGTGTTGTTTATGAAAAACAAGATAATTTCGCACGATGCGGGATTTCCTTAAAACGTAGTTTTCTGAAACATTTTGACGAAAGAAAATTCTTCAGTGGGTTCTCTTTTGAGGCTACACGTTTAGACGTACACGCCACACCAAATCCTTTCGATTTACCACGTGTTGTTTAGGAGATACAAGCTAATTTTGTATGATTCGTTATTTCTTCTCGTAAAGTGTTTCCAATAAGTACGTATTTGTCTTTACTCTGCAACACTGTATTTCCTTATAACGTTGTATTCTTACATATTCTTTCAAGAGAAAACTCTCCTGTGCGTTCTCTTTAGAGGCCATACGCTTAGACATACACGCAACGCCAAAGCTTTTCGAGTTACAATGTGTTGTTTAGGAAAAACAAGATAATTTCACAGGATGCGAGATTTCCATAAAACGTGGTTTTCTGAAAAATTTTGACGAAACAAAGTTCTCCTGTGGGTTCTCTTTTGAGACTACACGTGTAGAGGTACGAGTCACACCAAATCTTTTCGAGTTACAACTTGTTGTTTAGGAGATACAAGCTAATTTTTTACGTTGCCTTATTTCTTCTCTTAAAGTGTTTCCAATAGAATTTGTCTTTACTCTGCAACACTGTATTTCCTTATAACGTGGTATTCTTACATATTCTTTCGAGCGAAAACTCTCCTGTGTGCTCTCTTTTGAGGCTACATGCTTAGACATACACGCAACACCAAAGCTTTTCGAGTTACAACGTGTTGTTTAGGAAAACCAAGATAATTTCGTACGATGCGAGATTTCCTTAAAACTTGGTTTCTGACAAATTTTGATGAAAGAAGATTCTCCTGTGGGTTCTCGTTTGAGGCTACACTTTTAGACTTACACGGCACACCAAATCTTTTCCAGTTACAACGTGTTGTTTAGGAGATACAAGCTAATTTTGTACGATGCATTATTTCTTTTCGTAAAGTGTTTCCAATATGTACTTATTTGTCTTTACTCTGCAAAATTGTATTTCCTTATAACGTGATATTCTTACATCTTCTTTCGAGAGAAAATTCTCCCGTGCCTTCTCTTTTGAGGCTACACGCTTACACATACACGCAACACAAAAGCTTTTCGAGTTACAACGTGTTGTTTAGGAAAAACAAGATAATTTCGTACGATGTGAGATTTCCTTAAAACGTGGTTTCTGACAAATTTTGATGAAAGAAGATTCTCCTGTGGGTTCTCGTTTGAGGCTACACTTTTAGACTTACACGTCACACCAAATCTTTTCGAGTTACAACGTGTTGTTTAGGAGATACAAGCTAATTTTGTACGATGCGTTATTTCTTCTCGTAAAGTGTTTCCAATATGTACTTATTTGTCTTTATTCTGCAAAATTGTATTTCCTTATAACGTGATATTCTTACATCTTCTTTCGAGAGAAAATTCTCCTGTGCCTTCTCTTTTGAGGCTCCACGCTTACACATACACGCAACACAAAAGCTTTTCGAGTTACAACGTGTTGTTTAGGAAAAACAAGATAATTTCGTACGATGTGAGATTTCCTTAAAACGTGGTTTCTGACAAATTTTGATGAAAGAAGATTCTCCTTTGGGTTCTCGTTTGAGGCTACACTTTTAGACTTACACGTCACACCAAATCTTTTCGAGTTACAACGTGTTGTTTAGGAGATACAAGCTAATTTTTTACGATGCGTTATTTCTTCTCGTAAAGTGTTTCCAATATGTACTTATTTGTCTTTACTCTGCAAAATTGTATATCCTTATAACGTGATATTCTTACATATTCTTTCGAGAGAAAATTCTCCTGTGCCTTCTCTTTTGAGGCTACACGTTTATACATACACGCAACACCAAAGCTTTTCGAGTTACAACATGTTGTTTAGGAAAAGAAGATGATTTCGCACGATGTGGCATTTCCTTAAAACGAGGTGTTCTGAAAAATTTTGAAGTAAGAAAATTCTCCTGTGGGTTCTCTTTTGAGGCTACACATTTAGACGTACATGCCACACCAAATCCTTTCGAGTTACCACGTGTTGTTTAGGAGATACAAGCTAATTTTGTACGATGCGTTATTTCTTCTTGTAAAGTGTTTCCGATACGTACTTATTTGTCTTTACTCTGCAACACTGTATTTCCTTATAACGTGGTATTCTTACATATTATTTCGAGGAAAAACTCTCCTGTGCATTCTCTTTTGAGGCTACACGCTTAGACAAACATGCAACGCCAAAGTTTTTCGAGTTACAATGTGTTGTTTAGGAAAAACAAGATAATTTGGCATGATGCGAGATTTCCATAAAACGTGGTTTTCTGACAAATTTTGACGAAAGAAAATTCTCCTGTGGGTTCTCTTTTGAGGCTACACGTTTAGATGTACACGCCACACCAAATCCTTTCGAGTTACCACGTGTTGTTTAGGAGATACAAGCTAATTTTGTATGATGCGTTATTTCTTCTCGTAAAGTGTTTCCAATATGTACGTATTTGTCTTTACTCTGCAACACTGTATTTCCTTATAACGTTGTATTCTTTCATGTTCTTTCGAGAGAAAACTCTCCTGTGCATTCTCTTTAGAGGCTACATGCTCAGACATACACGCAACACCAAAGCTTTTCGAGTTACAACGTGTTGTTTAGGAAAAACAAGATAATTTTGCACGATGCGGGATTTCCTTAAAACGTGGTTTTCTGACAAATTTTGAAGAAAGAAAGTTCTCCTGTGTGTTCTCTTTTGAGGCTAAACGTGTAGACATACGAACCACACGAAATATTTTTGAGTTACAACGTGTTGTTTAGGAGATACAAGCAAATATTGTACAATGCGTTATTTCTTCTCATATAGTGTTTCCAATACGTACTTATTTGTCTTTACTCTGCAACACTGTATTTCCTTATAACGTGGTATTCTTACATATTCTTTCGAGGGAAAACAATCCTGTGCATTCTCTTTTGAGGTTACCCGCTTAGACAAACACGCAACGCCAAAGCTTTTGGAGTCACAACGTGTTGTTTAGGAAAAACAAGATAATTTCGCACGATACGAGATTTCCATTAAACGTGGTTTTCTGAAAAATTTTGACGAAACAAAGTTCTCCTGTGGGTTCTCTATTGAGGCTGCACGTGTAGAGGTACGAGCCACACCAAATCTTTTCGAGTTACTACGTGTTGTTTAGGAGATACAAGCTAATTTTCTAGGATGCGATATTTCTTCTCTTAAAGTGTTTCCAATACGTACGTAGTTGTCTTTACTCTGCAACACTGTATTTCCTTATAACGTAGTATTCTTACATATTCTTTCGAGAGAAAAATCTCCTGTGCGTTCTCTTTTGAGGCTACACGTGTAGACATACACGCAACACCAAAGCTTTTCGAGTTACAACGTGTTGTTTAGGAAAAACAAGATAATTTCGCACGATGCGAGACTTCCTTAAAACGTGGTTTCTGACAAATTCTGATGAAAGAAAATTCTCCTGTGTGTCCTCGTTTGAGGCTACACTTTTAGACGTACACGTCACACCAAATCCTTTCGAGTTACAACGTGTTGTTTAGGAGATACAAGCTAATTTTGTAAGATGCGTTATTTCTTCTCGTAAAGTGTTTCCAATATGTACTTATTTGTCTTTACTCTGCAAAATTGTATTTCCTTATAACGTGGTATTCTTACATATTCTTTGGAGTGAAAACTCTCCTGTGCCTTCTCTTTTGAGGCTCCACGCTTACACATACACGCAACACCATAGCTTTTCGAGTTACAACATGTTGTTTAGGAAAAAGAAGATGATTTTGCACGATGCGGGATTTCCTTAAAATGTGGTTTTCTGAAAAATTTTGAATAAAGAAAATTCTCCTGTGGGTTCTCTTTTGAGGCTACACGTTTAGACGTACACGCCACACCAAATCCTTTCAAGTTACCACGTGTTGTTTAGGAGATACAAGCTAATTTTGTACGAAGCATTATTTCTTCTCGTAAAGTGTTTCCAATACGTACTTATTTGTCTTTAATCTGCTACACTGTATTTCCTTATAACATGGTATTCTTACATATTATTTCGAGGGAAAACTCTCCTGTGCGTTCTCTTTTGAGGGGACACGCCAAAGCTTTTCGAGTTACAATGTGTTGTTTAGGAAAAACAAGATAATTTAGCACGATGCGAGATTTCCATAAAACGTGGTTTTCTGAAAAATTTTGACGAAAGAAAGTTCTCCTGTGGGTTCTCTTTTGAGGCTACACGTGTAGAGGTACGAGCCACACCAAATCTTTTCGAATTACAACGTGTTGTTTAGGAGATATAAGCTAATTTTTTACGATGCATTAATTCTTCTCATAAAGTGTTTCCAATAAGTACATATTTGTCTTTATACTGCAGCATTATATTTCCTTATAACGTGGTATTCTTACATATTCCTTCGAGAGAAAACTATCCTGTGCGTTCCCTTTTGAGGCTACACACTTAGACATACAGGCAACACCAAAGCTTTTCGAGTTACAACGTGTTGTTTATGGAAAACAAGATAATTTTGTACGATGCGGGATTTCCTTAAAACGTGATTTTCTGACAAATTTTGATGAAAGAAAATTCTCCTGTGGCTTCTGTTTTGAGGCTACACGTTTAGACGTGCACGCCACACCAAATCCTTTCGAGTTACAACGTGTTGTTTAAGAGATACAAGCTAATTTTGTATGATGCGTTATTTCTTTTCGTAAAGTGGTTCCAATACATATGTATTTGTCTTTACTCTGCAACACTGTATTTCCTTATAACGTTGTATTCTTACATGTTCTTTCGAGAGAAAACTCTCCTGTGCATTCTCTTTAGAGGCTACATGCTCAGACATACACGCAACACCAAAGCTTTTCGAGTTACAACGTGTTGTTTAGGAAAAACAAGATAATTTTGCACGAAGCGGGATTTCCTTAAAACGTGGTTTTCTGACAAATTTTGACGAAAGAAAGTTCTCCTGTAGGTTCTCTTTTGAGGCTACACGTGTAGACGTACGAGCCACACCAAATATTTTTCAGTTACAACGTGTTGTTTAGGAGACACAAGCAAATATTGTACGATGCGTTATTTCTTCTCTTAAAGTGTTTCCAATACGTACGTATTTGTCTTTACTCTGCAACATTGTATTTCCTTATAACGTGGTATTCGTACATATTCTTTCGAGAGAAAACTCTCCCTTGTGTTCTCTTTTGAGGCTACACGATTAGACAAACACGCAACACCAAAGCTTTTCGAGTTACAACGTGTTGTTTAGGAAAAAGAGGATGATTTCGCATGATGCGGGATTTCCTAAAAACCTGGTTTTCTGAAAAATTTTGACGAAAGAAAATTCTCCTGTGGGTTCACTTTTGAGGCTACATATTTAGACGTACACGTCACACCAAATCTTTTCGAGTTACATTGTGTTGTTTAGGAGATACAAGCTAATTTTTTATAATGCGTTAATTCTCGTAAAGTGTTTCCAATACGTACGTATTTGTCTTTACTCTGCAACACTGTATTTCCTTATAACGTGGTATTCTTACATATTCTTTCGAGAGAAAACTATCCTGTGCATTCCCTTTTGAGGCTAAACACTTAGACATACAGGCAACACCAAAGCTTTTTGAGTTACAACGTGTTGTTTATAAAAAACAAGATACTTTCGCACGATGCCGGATTTCCTTAAAACATGGTTTTCTGACAAATTTTGACGAAAGAAAATTATTCTGTTTGTTCTCTTTTGAGGCTTCACGTTTCGACGTGCACGTCACACCTAATCCTTTCGAGTTACCACGTGTTGTTTAGGAGATACAAGCTAATTTTGTACGATGCTTTATTTCTTCTCATAAAGTGTTTCCAATACGTACGTATTTGTCTTTACTCTGCAACACTGTATTTCATTATAACGTGGTATTCTTACACATTCTTTCGAGAGAAAACTATCCTGTGCGTTCCCTTTTGAGGCTACACACTTAGACATACAGGCAACACCAAAGCTTGTCAAGTTACAACGTGTTGTTTATGAAAAACAAGATAATTTCGCACGATGCGTGATTTCATTAAAACTTGGTGTTCTGACAAATTTTGACGAAAGAAAATTCTCCTGTGGGTTCTCTATTGAGGCTACACGTTTAGACGTGCACGCCACACCATACCCTTTTGAATTACCACGTGTTGTTTAGGAGATACAAGCTAATTTTTTACGATGCATTATTTATTCTCGTAAAGTGTTTCCAATATTTACGTATTTGTCCTTACTCTGCAACACTGTATTTCCTTATAACATTGTATTCTTACATGTTCTTTCGAGAGAAAACTCTCCGGTGTGTTCTCTTTAGAGCCTACACGCTTAGACATACACGCAACACCAAAGCTTTTCGAGTTACAACGTGTTGTTTAGGAAAAACAGGATAATTTTGCACGATGCGGGATATCCTTAAAACGTGGTTTTCTGACAAATTTTGACGAAAGAAAGTTCTCCTGTGCGTTGTCTATTGAGGCTACAGGTTTAGACGTACACGCCACACCAAATCTTTTCGAGTTACAACTTGTTGTTTAGGAGATACAAGCAAATTTTGTTCGATGCGTTATTTCTTCTTGTAAAGTGTGTCCAATATGTACTTAATTGTCTTTACTCTGCAACACTGTATTTCCTTATAACGTGGTATTCTTACATATTCTTTCGAGGGAAAACTCTCCTGTGCGTTTTTTTTTTTTTTTGGGCTACACGCTTAGACATACACGCAACGCCAAAGCTTTTCGAGTTACAGCGTGTTGTTTAGGAAAAACAAGATAATTTCGCACGATGCGAGATTCCATAAAACGTGGTTTTCTGAAAAATTTTGACTGAAGAAAGTTCTCCTGTGGGTTCTCTTTTGAGGCTACATGTTTAGACGTACACGTCACACCAAATCTTTTCGAGTTACAACGTGTTGTTTAGGAGATACAAGCTAATTTCGTACGATGCGTTATTTCTTCTCGTAAAGTATTTCCACTATGTACTTAATTGTCTTTACTCTGCAACACTGTCTTTCCTTATAACGTGGTATTCTTACATATTCTTTCGAGGGAAAACTCTCCTGTGCGTTTTTTTTTTTTTTTTGGGCTACATGCTTAGACATACACGCAACGCCAAAGCTTTTCGAGTTACAGCGTGTTGTTTAGGAAAAACAAGATAATTTCGCAAGATGCGAGATTTCCATACAACGTGGTTTTCTGACAAATTTTGATGAAAGATAATTCTACTGTGGGTTCTCTTTTGAGGCTACACGTTTAGACGTACACGTCACACCAAATCTTAACGAGTTACAACGTGTTGTTTACGAGATACAAGCTAATTTTGTATGATGCGTTATTTCTCCTCATAAAGTGTTTCCAATAAGTACTTATTTGTCTTTACTCTGCAAAATTATATTTCCTTATAACGTGGTATTCTTACATATTCTTTTGAGGGAAAACTCTCCTGTGTGTTCTCTTTTGAGGCTACATGCTTAGACATACACGCAACGACAAAGCTTTTCAAGTTACAACGTGTTGTTTAGGAAAAACAAGATAATTTTGCACGATGCGAGATTTCCTTAAAACGTGGTTTCTGATAAATTTTGATGAAAGAAAATTCTCCTGTGGGTTCTCTTTTGATGCTACACGTTTAGACATACACGTCACACCAAATCTTTTCGAGTTACAACCTGTTGTTTAGGAGATACAAGTTAATTTTGTACGATGCGTTATTTCTTCTTGTAAAGTGTTTCCAATATGTACTTATTTGTCTTTACTCTGCAAAATTGTATTTCCTTATAACGTGGTATTCTTACATATTCTTTCGAGAGAAAACGCTCCTGTGCCTTCTCTTTTGAGGCTCCACGCTTACACATACCTGCAACACCAAAGATTTTCGAGTTACAATATGTTGTTTAGGAAAAAGAAGATGATTTCGCACGATGCGGGATTTCCTTAAAACGTGGTTTTCTGAAAAAATTTGACGAAAGAAAATTCTCCTGTGGGTTCTCTTTTGAGGCTACATGTTTAGACGTACACGCCACACCAAATCTTTTCGAGTTACAAAGTGTTGTTTAGGAGATACAAGCTAATTTTGTAAGATGCGTCAATTCTTCTCATAAAGTGTTTCCAATACGTACGTATTTGTCTTTATTCTGCAACACTGTATTTCCTTATAACGTGGTATTCTTACTTATTCTTTCGAGAGAAAACTATCCTGTGCGTTCCCTTTTGAGGCTACACACTTAGACATACAGGCAACACCAAAGCTTTTCGAGTTTCAACGTGTTGTTTATGAAAAACAAGATTATTTCGCACAATGCGGGATTTCCTTAAAACATGGTTTTCTGACAAATTTTGACAAAAGTAAGTTCTCCTGTGAGTTCTCTTTTGAGACTCCACGTTTAGACATACACGCCACACCAAATCCTTTCGAGTTACCATGTGTTGCTTAGGAGATACAAGCTAATTTAGTACGATGCATTATTTCTTCACTTAACGTGTTTCCAATACATTCTTATTTGTCTTTACTCTGCTACACTGTATTTCCTTATAACGTGGTATTCTTACATTTTCTTTCGAGAGAAAACTCTCCTGTGCATTCTCATTTGAGGCTACAAGATTAGACATACACGCAACACCAAAGCTTTTCGAGTTACAACGTGTTGTTTAGGAAAAACAAGATAATTTCGCACGATGCGAGATTTCCTTAAAACGTGGTTTCTGACAAATTTTGATAAAAGAAAATTATCCTGTGGGTTCTCTTTTGAGGCTACACGTTTAGACATACACGTAACACCAAATCTTTTCGAGTTACAACGTGTTGTTTAGGAGACACATGTTAATTTTGTACGATGCGTTATTACTTCTCGTAAAGTGTTTCCAATATGTACTTATTTGTATTTACTCTGCAAAATTGTATTTCCTTATACCATGGTATTATTACATATTCTTTCGAGGGAAAACTCTCTTGTGCCTTCTCTTTTGAGGCTCCATCCTTACACATACACGCAACACCAAAGCTTTTCGAGTTACAACATGTTGTTTAGGAAAACGGAGGTGATTTTGCACGATGCGGGATTTCCTTAAAACGTGGTTTTCTGACAAATTTTGACGAAAGAAAGTTCTCCTGTGGGTTCTCTTTTGAGGCTACACGTGTAGAGGTATGAGCCACACCAAATCTTTTCGAGTTACAACGTGTTGTTTAGGAGATACAAGCAAATTTTTTACGATGCGGTATTTCTTCTCCTAAAGTGTTTCCAATATGTACTTATTTGTCTTTACTCTGCAACACAGTATTTCCTTATAACGTGGTATACTTACATATTCTTTCGAGAGAAAACTCTCCTGTGCGTTCTCTTTTGAGGCTACACGCTTAGACAAACACTCAGCACCAAAGCTTTTCAAGTTACACTGTGTTGTTTAGGAAAAGCAAGATAATTTTGCACGATGCGAGATTTCCTTAAAACGTGTTTTCTGACAAATTTTGATGAAAGAAAATTCTCCTGTGAGTTCTCTTTTGAGGCTACACGTTTAGACGTACATGTCACACCAAATCTTTTCGAGTTACAACGTGTTGTTTAGGAGATACAAGCTAATTTTTTACGATGCGTAATTTCTTCTCGTAAAGTGTGTCCAATACGTACTTATTTGTCTTTACTCTGCAAAATTGTATTTCCTTATAACGTGGTATTCTTACATATTCTTTCGAGAGAAAACTCCCCTGTGCATTCTCTTTTGAGGCTCCACGCTTACACATACACGCAACACCAAAGCTTTTCGAATTACAACATGTTGTTTAGGAAAAAGAAGATGATTTCGCACGATGCAGGATTTCCTTAAAACGTGGTTTTCTGAAATATTTTGACGAAAGAAAATTCTCCTGTGGGTTCTCTTTTGAGGCTACATGTTTAGATGTACACGCCACACCAAATCCTTTCGAGTTACAACGGGTTGTTTAGGAGATACAAACTAATTTTGTACGATGTGTTAATTCTTCTCATAAAGTGTTTCCAATACGTACGTATTTGTCTTTACTCTGCAACACTGTATTTCCTTATAACGTGGTATTCTTACATATTCTTTCGAGAGAAAACTATCCTCTGCGTTCCCTTTTGAATCTACACACTTAGACATACAGGCAACACCAAAGCTTTTCGAGTTACAACGTGTTGTTTCTGAAAAACAAGATTATTTCGCATGATGCGGGATTTCCTTAAAACGTGGTATTCTGACAAATTTTGACGAAAGAAAATTATCCTGTGGGTTCTCTTTTGAGGCTCCACGTTTAGACGTACACGCCACACCAAATCCTTTCGAGTTACCATGTGTTGTTTAGGAGATACAAGCTAATTTTGTACGATGCGTTATTTTCTGACAAATTTTGACGAAAGAAAATTATCCTGTGGGTTCTCTTTTGAGGCTCCACGTTTAGAAGTAAACGCCACACCAAATACTTTCGAGTTACAACGTGTTGTTTAGGAGATACAAGCTAATTTTGTACGATGCGTTATTTCTTCTCATAAAGTGTTTCCAATATTTACTTATTTGTCTTTACTCTGCAACACTGTATTTCCTTATAACGTTGTATTCTTACATGTTCTTTTGAGAGAAATCTCTCCTGTGCGTTCTCTTTAGAGGCTACAGGCTTAGACATACACGCAACACCAAAGCTTTTCGAGTTACAACATGTTGTTTAGGAAAAACAAGATAATTTTGCACGATGCGGGATTTTCTTAAAACGAGGTTTTCTGACAAATTTTGACGAAAGAAAGTTCTCCTGTGGGTTCTCTTTTGAGGCTACACATGCAGACATTTGAGCCACAGCAAAACTTTTCGAGTTACAACGTGTTGTTTAGGAGATACAAGCAAATTATTTAGGATGCGTTATTTCCTCTCATAAAGTGTTTCCAATAAGTACTTATTTGTCTTTACTCTGCAACACTGTATTTCCTTCTAACGTGGTATTCTTACATATTCTTTCGAGAGAAAACTCTCTTGTGCGTTCTCTTTTTGAGGCTACACGCTTAGACAAACACTCAAGACCAAAGCTTTTCGAGTTACAACGTGTTGTTTAGGAAAAACAAGATTATTTCGCACGATGTGAGATTTCCTTAAAACGTGTTTTCTGACAAATTTTGATGAAAGAAAATATTCGTGTGGGTTCTCTTTTGAGGCTACTCATTTATACGTACACGTCACACCAAATCTTTTCGAGTTACAACGTGTTGTTTAGGATGCGTTATTTCTTCTCGTAAAGTGTTTCTAATACGTACTTATTTGTCTTTACTCTGCAAAATTGTATTTCCTTATAACGTGGTATTCTTACATATTCTTTCGAGAGAAAACTCTCCTGTGCTTTCTCTTTTGAGTCTCCACGCTTACACATAAACGCAACACCAACGCTTTTCGAGTTACAACATGTTGTTTAGGAAAAAGAAGATGATTTCGCATGATGCGGGATTTCCTTAAAACGTGGTTTTCTGAAAAAATTTGACGAAAGAAAATTCTCCTGTGGGTTCTCTTTTGAGGCTCCATGTTTAGATGTACATGCCACACCAAATCTTTTCGAGTTACAACGTGTTGTTTAAGAGATGCAAGCTAATTTTGTACGATGCATTAATTCTTCTCATAAAGTGTTTCCAATACGTACGTATTTGTCTTTACTTTGCAACACTGTATTTCCTTATAACGTGGTATTCTTACATATTCTTTTGAGAGAATACTATCCTGTGCATTCCCTTTTGAGGCTACACACTTCGACATACAGGCAACACCAAAGCTTTTCGAGTTAGAACGTGTTGTTTATGAAAAACAAGATAATTTCACACGATGCGGGATTTCCTTAAAACGTGGTTTTCTGACAAATTTTGACGAAAGAAAATTCTCCTGTGGGTTCTCTTTTGAGGCTTCACGTTTAGACGTGCACGCCACACCAAATCCTTTCGAGTTACCACGTGTTGTTTAGGAGATACAAGCTAATTTTGTATGATGCGTTATTTCTTCTCGAAAAGTATTTTCAATAGGTACGTATTTGTCTTTATTCTGCAACACTGTATTTCCTTATAACGTGGTATTCTTACATATTCTGTCGAGAGAAAACTATCCTGTGCGTTCCCTTTTGAGGCTACACACTTAGACATACAGGCAACACCAAAGCTTTTCGAGTTACAACGTGTTGTTTATGAAAAACAAGATAATTTCGCACGATGCGGGATTTCCTTAAAACGTGGTGTTCTGACAAATTTTGACAAACGAAAATTCTCCTGTTGGTTCTCTTTTGAAGCTACACGTTTAGAAGTGCATGCCACACCAAATCTTTTCGAGTTGCCTCGTGTTGTTTAGGAGATACAAGCTAATTTTGTACGATGCGTTATTTCTTCTCGTAAAGTGTTTCCAATAAGTACGTATTTGTCTTTACTCTGCAACACTGTATTTCCTTATAACGTTGTATTCTTACATGTTCTTTGGAGAGAAAAGTCTCCTGTGCGTTCTCTTTAGAGGCTACATGCATAGACATACACGCAACACAAAAGCTTTTCGATTTACAACGTGTTGTTTAGGAAAAACAAGATAATTTTGCACGATGCGGGATATCCTTAAAACGTGGTTTTCTGAGAAATTTTGACGAAAGAAAGTTCTCCTGTGGGTTCTCTTTTGAGGCTACACGTTTAGATGTACGAGCCACACCAAATCTTTTCGTGTTGCAACGTGCTGTTTACGAGATTCCAGCAAATTTTTTATGATTCGTTATTTCTTCTCGTAAAGTGTTTTCAATACGTATTTATTTGTCTTTACTCTGCAACACTGTATTTCCTTATAACGTGGTATTCTTACATATTCTTTCGAGAGAAAAATCTCCTGTGCATTCCCTTTTGAGGCTACACTCTTAGACAAAAACTCAACACCAAAGCTTTTCGGGTTACACCGTGTTGTTTAGGAAAAACAAGATAATTTTGCACGATGTGAGATTTCCTTAAAACATGTTTTCTGACAATTTTGATGAAAGAAAATTCTCCTGTGGGTTCTCTTTTGAGGCTACATGTTTAGATGTACACGCCACACCAAATCCTTTCGAGTTACAACGGGTTGTTTAGGAGATACAAACTAATTTTGTACGATGTGTTAATTCTTCTCATAAAGTGTTTCCAATACGTACGTATTTGTCTTTACTCTGCAACACTGTATTTCCTTCTAACGTGGTATTCTTACATATTCTTTCGAGAGAAAACTATCCTCTGTGTTCCCTTTTGAATCTACACACTTAGACATACAGGCAACACCAAAGCTTTTCGAGTTACAACGTGTTGTTTCTGAAAAACAAGATTATTTCGCATGATGCGGGATTTCCTTAAAACGTGGTTTTCTGACAAAGTTTGACGAAAGAAAATTATCCTGTGGGTTCTCTTTTGAGGCTCCACGTTTAGATGTACACGCCACACCAAATCCTTTCGAGTTACCACGTGTTGTTTAGGAGATACAAGCTAATTTTGTACGATGCGTTATTTTCTGACAAATTTTGACGAAAGAAAATTATCCTGTGGGTTCTCTTTTGAGGCTCCACGTTTAGAAGTAAACGCCACACCAAATACTTTCGAGTTACAACGTGTTGTTTAGGAGATACAAGCTAATTTTGTACGATGCGTTATTTCTTCTCATAAAGTGTTTCCAATATTTACTTATTTGTCTTTACTCTGCAACACTGTATTTCCTTATAACGTTGTATTCTTACATGTTCTTTCGAGAGAAATCTCTCCTGTGCGTTCTCTTTAGAGGCTACAGGCTTAGACATACACGCAACACCAAAGCTTTTCGAGTTACAACATGTTGTTTAGGAAAAACAAGATAATTTTGCACGATGCGGGATTTTCTTAAAACGAGGTTTTCTGACAAATTTTGATGAAAGAAAGTTCTCCTGTGGGTTCTCTTTTGAGGCTACACATGCAGACATTTGAGCCACACCAAAACTTTTCGAGTTACAACGTGTTGTTTAGGAGATACAAGCAAATTATTTAGGATGCGTTATTTCCTCTCGTAAAGTGTTTCCAATAAGTACTTATTTGTCTTTACTCTGCAACACTGTATTTCCTTCTAACATGGTATTCTTACATATTCTTTCGAGAGAAAACTCTCTTGTGCGTTCTCTTTTTGAGGCTACACGCTTAGACAAACACTCAAGACCAAAGCTTTTCGAGTTACAACGTGTTGTTTAGGAAAAACAAGATTATTTCGCACGATGTGAGATTTCCTTAAAACGTGTTTTCTGACAAATTTTGATGAAAGAAAATTTTCCTGTGGGTTCTCTTTTGAGGCTACACATTTATACGTACACGTCACACCAAATCTTTTCGAGTTACAACGTGTTGTTTAGGATGCGTTATTTCTTCTCGTAAAGTGTTTCCAATACGTACTTATTTGTCTTTACTCTGCAAAATTGTATTTCCTTATAACGTGGTATTCTTACATATTCTTTCGAGAGAAAACTCTCCTGTGCTTTCTTTTTTGAGTCTCCACGCTTACACATAAACGCAACACCAACGCTTTTCGAGTTACAACATGTTGTTTAGGAAAAAGAAGATGATTTCGCATAATGCGGGATTTCCTTAAAACGTGGTTTTCTGAAAAAATTTGACGAAAGAAAATTCTCCTGTGGGTTCTCTTTTGAGGCTCCATGTTTAGATGTACATGCCACACCAAATCTTTTCGAGTTACAACGTGTTGTTTAAGAGATGCAAGCTAATTTTATACGATGCATTAATTCTTCTCATAAAGTGTTTCCAATACGTACGTATTTGTCTTTACTTTGCAACACTGTATTTCCTTATAACGTGGTATTCTTACATATTCTTTTGAGAGAAAACTATCCTGTGCATTCCCTTTTGAGGCTACACACTTCGACATACAGGCAACACCAAAGCTTTTCGAGTTAGAACGTGTTGTTTATGAAAAATAAGATAATTTCGCACGATGCGGGATTTCCTTAAAACGTGGTTTTCTGACAAATTTTGACGAAAGAAAATTCTCCTGTGGGTTCTCTTTTGAGGCTTCACGTTTAGACGTGCATGCCACACCAAATCCTTTCAAGTTACCACGTGTTGTTTAGGAGATACAAGCTAATTTTGTATGATGCGTTATTTCTTCTCGTAAAGTATTTTCAATAGGTACGTATTTGTCTTTATTCTGCAACACTGTATTTCCTTATAACGTGGTATTCTTACATATTCTGTCGAGAGAAAACTATCCTGTGCGTTCCCTTTTGAGGCTACACACTTAGACATACAGGCAACACCAAAGCTTTTCGAGTTACAACGTGTTGTTTATGAAAAACAAGATGATTTCGCACGATGCGGGATTTCCTTAAAACGTGGTGTTCTGACAAATTTTGACAAACGAAAATTCTCCTGTTGGTTCTCTTTTGAGGCTACACGTTTAGAAGTGCATGCCACACCAAATCTTTTCGAGTTGCCACGTGTTGTTTAGGAGATACAAGCTAATTTTGTACGATGCGTTATTTCTTCTCGTAAAGTGTTTCCAATAAGTACGTATTTGTCTTTACTCTGCAACACTGTATTTCCTTATAACGTTGTATTCTTACATGTTCTTTGGAGAGAAAAGTCTCCTGTGCATTCACTTTAGAGGCTACATGCATAGACATACACGCAACACAAAAGCTTTTCGATTTACAACGTGTTGTTTAGGAAAAACAAGATAATTTTGCACGATGCGGGATATCCTTAAAACGTGGTTTTCTGAGAAATTTTGACGAAAGAAAGTTCCCCTGTGGGTTCTCTTTTGAGGCTACACGTTTAGATGTACGAGCCACACCAAATCTTTTTGAGTTGCAACGTGTTGTTTAACGAGATTCCAGCAAATTTTTTACGATTCGTTATTTCTTCTCGTAAAGTGTTTTCAATACGTACTTATTTGTCTTTACTCTGCAACACTGTATTTCCTTATAACGTGGTATTCTTACATATTCTTTCGAGAGAAAAATCTCCTGTGCGTTCCCTTTTGAGGCTACACTCTTAGACAAAAACTCAACACCAAAGCTTTTCGGGTTACACCGTGTTGTTTAGGAAAAACAAGATAATTTTGCACGATGTGAGATTTCCTTAAAACGTGTTTTCTGACAATTTTGATGAAAGAAAATTCTCCTGTGGGTTCTCTTTTGAGGCTACATGTTTAGACGTACATGTCACACCAAATCTTTTCGAGTTACAACGAGTTGTTTAGGAGATACAAGCTAATTTTGTACGATGCGTTATTTCTTCTCGTAAAGTGTTTCCAATATGTACTTATTTGTCTTTACTCTGCAATATTGTATTTCCTTATAACGTGGTATTCTTACATATTATTTCGAGAGAAAACTCTCCTGTGCATTCTCTTTTGAGGCTCCACGCTTACAAATACACGCAACACCAAAGCTTTTCGAATTACAACATGTTGTTTAGGAAAAAGAAGATGATTTCGCATGATGCGTGATTTCCTTAAAACGTGGTTTTCTGAAAAATTTTGAAGAAAGAAAAATCTCCTGTTGGTTCTCTTTTGAGGCTACATGTTTAGTTGTACACGCCACACCAAATCCTTTCGAGTTACAACGTGTTGTTTAGGAGATACAAGCTAATTTTGTACGATGCGTTAATTCTTCTCATAAAGTGTTTCCAATATGTACGTATTTGTCTTTACTCTGCAACACTGTATTTCCTGATAACATGGTATTCTTACATATTCTTTCGAGACAAAACTATCCTATGCGTTCCCTTTTGAGGCTACACACTTAGACATACAGGCAACACCAAAGCTTTTCGAGTTACAACTTGTTTTTTATGAGAAACAAGATTATTTCACATGATGCGGGATTTCCTTAAAACGTGATTTTCTGACAAATTTTGACAAAAGAAAACTCTCCTGTGGGTTCTCTTTTGAGGCTCCACGTTTAGACGTACACGCCACACCAAATCCTTTCGAGTTACCTCGTGTTGCTTAGGAGATACAAGCTAATTTTGTACGAAGCGTTATTTCTTCTCGTAAAGTGTTTCCAATACTTACTTATTTGTCTTTACTCTGCAACACTGTATTTCCTTTTAACGTTGTATTCTTACATGTTCTTTCGAGAGAAAACTCTTTTGTGCGTTCTCTTTAGAGGCTACAGGCTTAGACACACAAGCAACACCAAAGCTTTTCTAGTTACAACGTGTTGTTTGGGAAAAACTAGATAATTTTGCACGATGCGGGATTTCCTTAAAACCTGGTTTTCTGACAAATTTTGACGAAAGAAAGTTCTCCTGTGGGTTCTCTTTTGAGGCTACACATGCAGACATACGAGCCACACGAAATCTTTTCGAGTTACAACGTGTTGTTTAGGAGATACAAGCAAATTTTTTACGATGTGTTATTTCTTCTCGTAAAATGTTTCCAATATGTACTTATTTTTCTTTACTCTGCAACACCTTATTTCCTTATAACGTGGTATTCTTACATATTCTTTCGAGAGAAAACTCTCCTGTGCGTTCTCTTTTGAGGCTACACGCTTAGACAAACACTCGGCACCAAAGCTTTTCGAGTTACAACGTGTTGTTAAGGAAAAACAAGATAATTTCGCACGATGTGAGATTTCCTTAAAACGTGTTTTCTGACAAATTTTGATGAAAGAAAATATTTCTGTGGGTTCTCTTTTGAGGCTACACGTTTAGACGTACATGTCACACCAAATCTTTTCGTGTTACAATGTGCTGTTAAGGAGATACAAGCTAATATTTAAGGATGCGTTATTTCTTCTCATAAAGTGTTTCCAATATGTACTAATTTGTCTTTACTCTGCAAAATTGTATTTCCTTATAACATGGTATTCTTACATATTCTTTCGAGAGAAATCTCTCCTGTGCCTTCTCTTTTGAGTCTCCACCCTTACACATACACGCAACACCAATGCTTTTCGAGTTACAACATGTTGTTTAGGAAAAAGAAGATGATTTCGCACGATGCGGGATTTCCTTAAAACGTGGTTTTCTGAAAAATTTTGAGGAAAGAAAATTCTCCTGTGGGTTCTCTTTTGAGGCTCCATGTTTACATGTACATGCCACACCAAATCTTTTCGAGTTATAACGTGTTGTTTAAGAGATACAAGCTAATTTTGTATGATGCGTTAATTCTTCTCATAAAGTGTTTCCAATACGTACATATTTGTCTTTACTCTGCAACACTGTATTTCCTTATACCGTGGTATTCTTACATATTCTTTCGAGAGAAAAGTATCCTGTGCGTTCCCTTTTGAGGCTACACACTTAGACATACAGGCAACACCAAAGCTTTTCGAGTTACAACGTGTTGTTAATGAAAAACAAGATTAATTCGCACGATGCGGGATTTCCTTAAAACGTGGTTTTCTGACAAATTTTGATGAATGAAAATTCTACTGTGGGTTCTCTTTTGAGGCTCCACGTTTAGACGTACACGCCACACCAAATCCTTCGAGTTATCACGTGTTGCTTAGGAGATACAAGCTAATTTTTTATGATGCGTTATTTCTTCTCGTAAAGTGTTTCCAATACTTATGTATTTGTCTTTACTCTGCAACACTGTATTTCCTTATAACGTTGTCTTCTTACATTTTCTTTTGAGAGAAAACTCTCCTGTGCGTTCTCTTTAGAGGCTACAGGCTTAGACATACACGCAACACCAAAGCTTTTCAAGTTACAACGTGTTGTTTAGGAAAAACAAGATAATATTGCACGATGCGGGATTTCCTTAAAACGTGGTTTTCTGACAAATTTTGACTAAAGGAAGTTCTCCTGTGGTTTCTCTTTTGAGGCTACACTTGTAGACGTACGAGCCACACCAAATGTTTTCAAGTTACAACGTGTTGTTTAGGAGATACAAACAAATTTTGTACGATGCGTTATTTCTTCTCGTAAAGTGTTTCCAATACGTACTTATTTGTCTTTAGTCTGCAACATTGTATTTCCTTATAACGTGTTATTCTTACATATTCTTTCGAGGGAAAACACTCCTGTGCGTTCTCTTTTGAGGCTACACGCTTAGACAAATACGCAACGCCAAAGCTTTTCGAGTTACAACGTGTGGTTTAGGAAAAACAAGATAATTTCGCACTATGCAAGATTTCCATAAAACGTGGTTTTCTGAAAAATTTTGATGAAAGAAAGTTCTCCTGTCGGTGCTCTTTTGAGGCTACACGTGTAGAGGTATGAGCCATACCAAATCTTTTCGTGTTACAACGTGTTGTTTAGGAGATACAAGCTAATTTTGTACGATGCCTTATTTCTTCTCTTAAAGTGTTTCCAATAGGTATGTATTTGTCTATACTCTGCAACAGTGTATTTCCTTATAACGTTGTATTCTTACACATTATTTCGAGAGAAAACTCTCCTGTGCGTTCTCTTTTGAGGCTACACGCTTAGACATACACGCAACACCAAAGCTTTTCTATTTACAACGTGTTGTTTAGGAAAAACAAGATAATTTCGCATGATGCGAGATTTCTTTAAACGTGGTTTCTGACAAATTTTGATGAAAGAAAATTCTCCTTTGGGTTCTCTTTTGAGGCTACACGTTTAGACATACACGTCACACCAAATCTTTTCGAGTTACAACGTGTTGCTTAGGAGATACAAGTTAATTTCGTACGAAGTGTTATTTCTTCTCCTAAAGTGTTTCCAATATGTACTTATTTTTCTATTCTCTGCAAAATTGTATTTCGTTATAATGTGGTATTCTTACATATTCTTTCAAGAGAAAACTCTCCTGTGCATTCTCTTTTGAGGCTACACGCTTAGACATACACGCAACACCAAAGCTTTTCGAGTTACAACGTGTTGTTTAGGAAAAACAAGATAATTTCGCAGGATGCGAGATTTCCTTAAAACGTGGTTTCTGACAAATTTTGATGAAAGAAAATTCTCCTGTGGGTTCTCTTTTGAGGCTACACGTTTCGACGTACACATCACACCAAATCTTTTCGAGTTACAACATGTTGTTTAGGAGATACAAGCTAATTTTTTTCGATGCATTATTTCTTCTCATAAAGTGTTTCCAATATGTACTTATTTGTCTTTACTCTGCAAAATTGTATTTCCTTATAACGTGGTATTCTTACATATTCTTTCAAGAGAAAACGCTCCTGTGCCTTCTCTTTTGAGGCTCCACGCTTACACATACACGCAACACCAAAGCTTTTCAATTTACAACATGTTGTTTAGGAAAAAGAAGATGATTTCGCATGATGCGGGATTTCCTTAAAACATGGTTTTCTGACAAATTTTTATGAAAGAAAATTCTCCTGTGGGTTCTCTTTTGAGGCTACATGTTTAAATGAACACGCCACACCAAATCCTTTAGAGTTACAACGTGTTGTTTAAGAGATACAAGCTAATTTTGTACGATGCGTTAATTCTTCTCCTAAAGTGTTTCCAATATGTACTTATTTGTCGTTACTCTGCAAAATTGTATTTCCTTATAACGTGGTGTTCTTACATATTCTTTTGAGAGAAAACTCTCCTGTGCCTTCTCTTTTGAGGCTCCACGCTTACACATACACGCAACACCAAAGCTTTTCCAGTTACAACATGTTGTTTAGGAAAAAGAAGATGATTTCGCACGATGCGGGATTTCCTTAAAACGTGGTTTTCTGAAAAATTTTGACGAAAGAAAATTCTCCTGTGTGTTCTCTTTTGAGGCTACATGTTTAGATGTACACGCCACACCAAATCTTTTCGAGTTACAACGTGTTGTTTAGGAGATACAAGCTAATTTTGTAAGATGTGTTAATTCTTCTCATAAAGTGTTTCCAATACGTACGTTTTAGTCTTTACTCTGCAACACTGTATTTCCTTATAACGTGGTAATCTTACATATTCTTTCGAGAGAAAACTATCCTGTGCGTTCCCTTTTGAGGCTACACACTTAGACATACAGGCAACACCAAAGCTTTTCGAGTTAGAACGTGTTGTTTATGAAAAACAAGATAATTTCGCACGATGCGGGATTTCCTTAAAACGTGGTGTTCTGACAAATTTTGACGAAAGAAAATTCTCCTGTGGGTTCTCTTTTGAGGCTACACGTTTAGACGTGCACGCCACCCCAAATCCTTTCGAGTTACCACGTGTTGTTTAGGAGGTACAAGCTAATTTTGTATGATGCGTTATTTCTTCTCTTAAAGTGTTTCCAATACGTACATATTTGTCTTTACTCTGCAACACTCTATTTCCTTATAACGTTGTATTCTTACATGTTCTTTCGAGAGAAAACTCTCCTGTGCATTCTCTTTAGAGGCTACATGCTTAGACATACACGCAACACCAAAGCTTTCCGAGTTTCAACGTGTTGTTTAGGAAATCAAGATAATGTTGCACGATGCGGGATTTCCTTAAAACGTGGTTTTCTGACAAATATTGACGAAAGAAACTTCTTCTGTGGGTTCTCTTTTGAGGCTACACGTTTAGACGTACGAGCCACACCAAATCTTTTCAAGTTACAACGTGTTGTTTAGGAGATACAAGCAAATTTTTTACGATGCCTTATTTCTTCTTGTAAAGTGTTTCCAATACGTACTTATTTGTCTTTACTCTGCAACACTGTATTTCCTTATAACGTGGTATTCTTACCTATTCTTTCGAGGGAAAACTCTCCTGTGTGTTCTCTTTTCAGGCTACAAGCTCAGACATACACGCAACACCAAAGCTTTTCGAGTTACAGCATGTTGTTTAGGAAAAACAAGATAATTTCGCACGATGCGAGATTTCCTTAAAACGTGGTTTCTGACAAATTTTGATGAATGAAAATTCTCCTGTGGGTTCTCTTTTGAGGCTACACGTTTAGACGTACACGTCACACCAAATCTTTTAGAGTTACAACATGTTGTTTAGGAGATACAAGCTAATTTTGTACGATGCATTAATTCCTCTGGTAAAGTGTTTCCAATACTTATGTATTTGTCTTTACTCTGCAACACTCTATTTCCTTATAACGTTTTATTCTTACATATTCGTTCGAGAGAAACCTCTCCTGTGCGTTCGCTTTAGAGGCTACAGGCTTAAACATACACGCAACACCTAAGTTTTTCGAGTTACAACGTGCTGTTTAGGAAAAAGTAGATAATTTTGCACGATGCGGGATTTCCATAAAACGTTGTTTTCTGACAAATTTTGAAGAAAGAAAGTCCTCCTGTGGGCACTCTTTTGAGGCTGCACGTGTAGACATACGAGCCACACCAAATCTTTTCGAGTTACAACGTGTTGCTTAGGAAATACAAGCAAATTTTGTACGAAGCATTATTTCTTCTCGTAAAGTGTTTCCAATACGTACTTATTTGTCTTTACTCTGCAACACTGTATTTCCTTATAACGTGGTATTCTTACATATTCTTTCGAGGGAAAACTCTCCTGTGCGTACTCTTTTGAGGCTACATGCTTAGACAAACACGCAACGCCAAAGCTTTTCGAGTTACAACGTGTTGTTTAGGAAAAACAAGATAATTTCGCACGATGCGAGATTTCCATAAAACGTGGTTTATTGAAAAATTTTGACTAAAGTAAGTTCTCCTGTAGGTTCTCTTTTGAGGCTACACGTGTAGAGGTATGAGCCACACCAAATATTTTCGAGTTATAACATTTTGTTTAGGAGATACAAGCTAATTTTGTACGATGCGTTATTTCTTCTCTTAAAGTGTTTCCAATACGTACGTATTTGTCTTTACTCTGCAACACTGTATTTCCTTATAAAGTGGTATTCTTACATATTCTTTCAAGAGAAATTTCTCCTATGCGTTCTCTTTTGAGGCTACATTCTTAGACATAAACGCAACCCCAAAGCTTTTCGAGTTACAACGTGTTGTTTAGGAAAAACAAGATAATTTCCCACGATGCGAGATTTCTTTAAAACGTGGTTTCTGACAAATTTGATGAAAGAAAATTCTCCTGTGGGTTCTCTTTTGAGGCTACACGTTTAGACATACACGTCACACCAAATCTTTTCGAGTTACAACGTGTTGTTTAGGAGATACAAGTAAATTTTTTACGATGCGTTATTTCTTCTCCTAAAGTGTTTCCAATATGTACTTATTTGTCTTTACTCTGCAAAATTGTATTTCCTTATAACGTGGTATTCTTACATATTCTTTCGAGAGAAAACTCTCCTGTGCCTTCTCTTTTGAGGCTCCATGCTTACACATACACGCAACACCAAAGCTTTTCGAGTTACAACATGTTGTTTAGGAAAAAGAAGATGATTTTGCACGATGCAGGATTTACTTAAAACGTGGTTTTCTGAAATATTTTGACGAAAGAAAATTCTCCTGTGGGTTCTCTTTTGAGGCTACAGGTTTAGAAGTACACGCCACGCCAAATCTTTTCGAGTTACAACGTGTTGTTTAGGAGATACAAGCTAATTTTGGACGTTGCCTTAATTCTTCTCGTAAAGTGTTTCCAATACGTACGTATTTGTCTTTACTCTGCAACACTGTATTTCCTTATAACGTGGTATTCTTACATATTCTTTCGAGAGAAAACTATCCTTTGCGTTCCCTTTTGAGGTTACACACTTAGACATACAGGCAACACCAAAGCTTTTCGAATTACAACGTGTTGTTTATGAAAAACAAGATAATTTCGCACATTGCGGGATTTCCTTAAACCCTTGTGTTCTGACAAATTTTGACGAAAGAAAATTCTCCTGTGGGTTCTCTTTTGATGCTACACGTTTAGACATGCACTCCACACCAAATCCTTTCGAGTTACCACGTGTTGTTTAGAAGATACAAGCTAATTTTGTACGATGTGTTATTTCTTCTCGTAAAGTGTTTCCAATACGTATGTATTTGTCTTTGTCTGCAACACTGTATTTCCTTATAACGTGGTATTCTTACATATTCTTTCGAGCGAAAACTCTCCTGTGAGTTCTCTTTTGAGGCTACACGTTTACACATACACACAACACCAAAGCTTTTCGAGTTACAACGTGTTGTTTAGGAAAAACTAGATAATTTCGCATGATGCGAGATTTCCATACACGTGGTTTTCTGAAAAATTTGACGAAAGAAAGTTCTCCTGTGGGTTCTTATTTGATGCGACACTTGGAGAGGTACGGGCCACACCAAATCTTTTCGAGTTACAAAGTGTTGTTTAGGAGATACAAGCTAATTTTTTATGATGCGTTATTTCTTCTCTTAAAGTTTTTCCAATACGTAAGTAGTTGTCTTTACTCTACAACACTGTATTTCCTTATAACGTGGTATTCCTACATATTCTTTCGAAAGAAAACTCTCCTGTGCGTTCTCTTTTGAGGCTACACGCTTAGACATACACGCAACCCCAAAGCTTTTCGATTCACAACGTGTTGTTTAGGAAAAACAAGATAATTTCGCATGATGCGAGATTTCCGTAAACGTGGTTTCTGACAAATTTTGATGAAAGAAAATTCTCCTGTGGGTTCTCTTTTGAGGATACACGTTTAGACGTACACGTCACACCAAATATTTTCGAGTTACAACGTGTTGTTTAGGAGATACAAGCTAATTTTTTACGATGCATTATTTCTTCTCGTAAAGTGTTTCCAATATGTACTTATTTATCTTTACTCTGCAAAATTGTATTTCCTTTTAAGGTGGTATTCTTACATATTCTTTAGAGAGAAAACTCTCCTGTGCCTTCTCTTTTGAGGCTCCACGCTTACACATACATGCAATACCAAAGCTTTTCGAGTTACAACATGTTGTTTAGGAAAAAGAAGATGATTTTGCATGATGCGGGATATCCTTAAAATTTTCTGAAAAATTTTGACGAAAGAAAATTCTCCTGTGGGTTCTCTTTTGATGCTACATGTTTAGACGTACACGCCACACCAAATCTGTTCGAGTTACAACGTGTTGTTTAGGAGATACAAGCTACTTTTTTACAATGCGTTAATTCTTCTCATAAAGTGTTTCCAAGTAGTACGTGTTTGTCTTTACTCTCAACATTGTATTTCCTTATAACGTGGTCTTCTTACATATTCTTTCGATAGAAAACTGTCCTGTGCGTTCCCTTTTGTGGCTACACACTGAGATATACAGGCAACACCAAAGCTATTCAAGTTACAACATGTAGTTTAGAAAAAAGAAGATGATTTCGCAAGATGCGGGATTTCCTTAAAACGTGGTTTTCTGAAAAATTTTGACGAAAGAAAATTCTCCTGTGGGTTCTCTTTTGTGGCTACACGTTTAGACGTACACGCCACACCAAAGCTTTTCGAGTTACAACGTGCTTCTTAGGAAATACAAGCTAATTTTTTACGATGCATTATTTCTTCTCGTAAAGTGTTTCAAATACGTATGTATCTATCTTTACTCTGCCACACTGTATTTCCTTATAACGTGGTATTCTTACTTATTCTTTCGAGAGAAAACTCTCCTGTGCGTTCTCTTTTGAGTCTACACGCTTAGACATACATGCATCACCAAAGCTTTTCGAGTTACAACGTGTTGTTTAGAAAAACAAGATAATTTCCAGGATGCGGGATTTCCATAAAACGTGGTATTCTGACAAATTTTGACGAAAGAAAATTCTCCTGTGAGTTCTCTTTTGAGGCTACAGATTTAGACGTACACGCCATATCAAATCTTTTCGAGTAACATCGTGTTGTTTAGGAGATACAAGCTAATTTTGTACGATGCGTTATTTCTTCTCGTAAAGTGTTTCCAATACATACGTATTTGTCTTTACTCTGCAACACCGTATTTCCTTAAAATGTGGTATTCTTATATATTCTTTCGAGAGAAAACTCTCCTGTGCGTTCTCTTTTGAGGCCACACGTTTAGACATACACGCAACACCAAAGCTTTTCGAGTTACAACGTGTTTTTTAGGAAAAGCAAGATAATTCCGCACAATGCGGGATTTCCTTAAAACGTGGTTTTCTGAAAAAAATTTGAGGAAAGAAAATTCTCCTGAGGGTTCTCTTTTGATGCTACACGTTTAGATGTAAACACCACACCAAATCTTTTCGAGTTACAACGTGTTGTTTACACCAAAGCTTTTCGAGTTACAACGTGTTGTTTAGGAAAAACAAGATAATTTCGCACGATGTGGGATTTCCTTAAAACGTGGTTTTCTGACATATTTTGACGAAAGAAAATTCTCCTGTGGGTTCTCTTTTGAGGCTACACGTTTCAACGTACACGCCACACAAAATCTTTTCGCGTTACAACGTGTTGTTTAGGAAATACAAGCTAATTTTGTACGATGTATCATTCCTTCTCGTAAAGTGTTTCCAATATGTATGTATCTGTCTTTACTCTGCAACACTGTATGTCCTTATAACGTGGTATTCTTACATATTCTTTCGAGAGAATACTCTCTTGTGCGTTCTCTTTTGAGGCTACACGCTTAGACATACATGCAAAACCAAAGCTTTTCGAGTTACAACGTGTTGTTTAGGAAAAACCAGATAATTTCACACGATGCCGGATTTCCTTAAAACGTGGTTTTCTGAAAAAAATTTGACGAAAGAAAATTCTCCTGTGGGTTCTCTTTTGAGGCTACACCTTTAGATGTAAACACCACACCAAATCCTTTCGAGTTACTACGTGTTGTTTAGGAGATACAAGCTAATTTTTTCCCATGCATTATTTCTTCTCGTAAAGTGTTTCAAATACGTACATAATTGTCTTTACTCTGTAACACTGTTTTTCCATATAACGTAGTATTCCTACATATTCTTTCGAGAGAAAACTCTCCTGTGCGTTCTCTTTTGAGGCTACATTCTTAGACATACACCCAATACCAAAGCTTTTTGAGTTACAACCTGTTGTTTAGGAAAAACAAGATAATTTCGCACGATGTGGGATTTCCTTAAAACGTGGTTTTCTGACAAATTTTGACCAAAGAAAATTCTACTGTGGGTTCTCTTAGAAGGCTACACTTTTAGACGTACACGCCACACCAAATCTTTTCGAGTTACGACGTGTTGTTTAGGAGAAACAAGCTAATTTTGTACGATGCGGTATTTCATCTGGTAAAGTGTTTCCAATACATATGTAATTGTCTTTATTCTGCAACACTGTATTTCCTTATAACTTGGTATTCTTACATATTCTTTCGAGAGAAAACTCTCCTGTGCATTCTCTTTTGAGGCTACACGCTTAGACATACACGCTACACCAAAGCTTTTCGAGTTACAACTTGTTGTTTAGGAAAAACAAGATAATTTCGCACGATGCGGGATTTCCTTAAAATGTGGTTTTCTGACAAATTTTGACCAAAGAAAATTCTCCAGTGTATTCTCTTTAGATGCTACACGTTTAGAGGTACATGCCACACCAAATCTTTTCGAGTTACAACGTGCTTTTTAGTAAATACAAGCTAATTTTGTACGATGCATTATTTCTTCTCGTAAAGTGTTTCCAATATGTATGCATCTGTCTTTACTCTGCAACACTGTATTTCCTTATAACGTGGTATTCTTTCATATTCTTTCTAGAGAAAACTCTCCTGTGCGTTCTCTTTTGAGGCTACACGCTTAGACATACACGCAGCACCAAAGCTATTTGAGTCACAACGTGTTGTTTAGGAAAAACAAGATAATTTCGCACGATGCGGGATTTCCTTAATACGTGGTTTTCTGACAAATTTTGACGAAAGAAAATTCTCCTGTGGGTTCTCTTTTGAGGCTACACACCACACCAAATCTTTTCGAGTTACAACGCGTTGTTGTAAACACCACATCAAATCCTTTTGAGTCACAACGTGTTGTTTAGGAGATACAAGCTAATTTTATACCATGCGTTATTTCTTCTCGTAAAGTGTTTCCAATACGTACATATTTGTCTTTACTCTGCAACACTGTATTTCCATATATCGTGGTTTTCTTACATATTCTTTCGAGAGAAACCTCTCCTGTGCGTTCTCTTTTGAGGCTACATGCTTAGACATACACGCAACACCAAAGCTTGTCGAGTTACAACGTGTTGTTTTGGAAAAACAAAATAATTTCGCACGATGCGGGATTTCCTTAAAACGTGGTTGTCTGACAAATTTTGACGAAAGAAAATTCTCCTGTGGGTTCCCTTTTGAGGCTACATGTTTAGACGTACACGCCACACCAAATCTTTTCGAGTTACAACGTGTTGTTTAGGAGATACAAGCTAATTTTGTACGATACATTATTTCTTCTCGTAAAGTGTTTCCAATAAGTACCTATTTGTCTTTACTCTGCAACAGTGTATTTCCTTATAACGTGGTATTCTTACATATTCTTTCGAGAGAAAACTCTTCTGTGCGTTCTCTTCTGAGGCTACACGCGTAGACATACACGCAACACAAAAGCTTTTTGAGTTACAACGTGTTGTTTAGGAAAAACAAGATAATTTTGCACGATGCGGGATTTCCTTAAAAGGTGGTTTTCTGACAAATTTTGACGAAAGAAAATTCTCCTGTGGGTTCTCTTTTGAGGCTACACGTTTAGATGTAAACACCACACCAAATCTTTTCGAGTTACAACGTGTTGTTTAGGAGGTACAAGCTAATTTTTTACCATGAGTTTTTTCCTCTCGTAAAGTGTTT
Source organism: Apodemus sylvaticus (assembly GCF_947179515.1). NCBI lineage: Eukaryota > Metazoa > Chordata > Mammalia > Rodentia > Muridae > Apodemus > Apodemus sylvaticus. The sequence goes on from NW_026263007.1 coordinate 187,178, forward strand.
CCATACGTACATATTTGTCTTTACTCTGCAACACTGTATTTCCATATAACGTGGTATTCTTATATATTCTTTCGAGAGAAAACTCTCCTGTGCGTTCTCTTTTGAGGCTACACGCTTAGACATACACGCAACACCAAAACTGTTCGAGGTACAAGGTGTTGTTTAGGAAAAACAAGATAATTTCGCACGATGCGGGATTTCCATAAAACGTGGTTTTCTGGAAAATTTTGACGAAAGAAAATTCTCCTGTGGGTTCACTTTTGAGGCTAAATGTTTAGACGTACACGCCACACCAAATGTTTTCGAGTTACAACGTGTTCTTTAGGAGATACAAGCTAATTTTTTATGATGCTTTATATCTTCTTGTAAAGTTTAAGTGTTTCCAAAAGGAACGTATTAATCTTTAATTTGCCACAATGTATTTCCTTATAACGTGGTATTCTTACATACTCGTTCGAGAGAAATCTCTCCTGTGCGTTCTCTTTTGAGGCTACATGGTTAGACATACACGCAAACCCAAAGATTTTCGAGTTACAATGTGTTGTTTAGGAAAAACAAGATAGTTTCGCATGATGCAGGATTTCCTTAATAAGTGGTTTACTGACAAATTTTGAAGAAAGAAAATTCTCCTGTGGGTTCTCTTTTGAGGCTACACATTTAGACGTACATGCCACACCAAATCTTTTCGAGTTACAACGTGTTGTTTAGGAGATACAAACTAATCTTTTACGATGCGTTATTTCTTCTCATAGAGTGTTTCAAATACATATGTATTTGTCTTTACTCTGCAAAACTGTATTTCCTTATAATGTGGTATTCTTACATGTTCTTTCGAGAGAAAACTCTCCTGTGCGTTCTCTTTTGAGGCTACACGCTTAGACATACAGGCAACATCAAAACTTTTCGAGTTACAACGTGTTGTTTAGGAAAAACAAGATAATTTCGCACGATGAGTGATTTCCTTAAAACATGGATTTCTGACAAATTTTAACAAACAAAAATTCTCCTGTGGGTTCTCTTTTGAGGCTACACGTTTAGACGTACACGCCACACCAAAACTTTTCGAGTTACAATGTGTTGTTTAGGAGATCAAGCTAATTTTGTATGATGCGTTATTTCTTCTCGTAAAGTGTTTCCAATACGTACGTATTTGCCTTTAGTCTGCAACACTGTATTTCCGTATAACGTGTTATTCTTACATATTCTTTCGAGAGAAAACTCTCCTGTGCGTCCACTTTTGAGGCTACACGCTTAGACATACACGCAACACCAAAGTTTTTCGCATTACAACGTGTTGTTTAGGAAAAACAAGATAATTTCGCACGATGAGGGATTTCCTTAATACGTGGTTTTCTGACAAATTTTGACAAAAGAAATTTCTCCTATTGGTTCTCTTTTGAGACTACATGTTTAGACGTACAGGTCACACCAAATCTTTTTAAGTTTCAACGTGTTGTTTAGGAGATACAGGCTAATTTGGTACGATGCGTTATTTCTTCTCATAAAGTTTTCCAAAAAGTAAGTATTTGTCTTTACTCTGCAACACTGTATTTCCTTATAAGGTGGTATTCTTACATATTTTTTCGAGAGAAAACTCTCCTGTGCATTCTCATATGAGGCTACACGCTGAAACATACATGCAACACCAAAGCTTTTCGAGTTACAACGTGTTGTTTAGGAAGAACAAGATAATTTCTCACGATGCTGGATCTCCTTAAAACGTGGTTTTCTGACGAATTTTGACGAAAGGAAATTCTCCTGTGGGTTCTCTTTTGAGGCTAAACATTTAGACGTACACGCCACACCAAATCTTTTTGAGTTACAACTTGTTGTTTAGGAGATACAAGCTAATTTTTTAACGATGAATTATTTCTTCTCGTAAAGTTTAAGTGCTTCCAATACGTATATATTTGCCTCTACTCTGCAAGACTGTATTTCCTTATAACGTGGTATTCTTACATATTCTTTCGAGAGAAAACTCTCCTGTGCATTCTCTTTGGAGGCTACATACTTAGACATTCACGCAACACCAAAGCTTTTCGAGTTACAACGTGTTGTTTAGGAAAAACAAGATAATTTCGCATGATGCGGGATTTCCTTAAAACGTGGTTTTCTGACAAATTTTGACGAAAGAAAATTCTCCTGTGGGTTCTGTTTTGAGGCTTCACGTTTAGACGTACACGCCACACCAAATCCTTTCGAGTTCTAACGTGTTGTTTAGGATATACAAGCTAATTTTGTACTATGTGTTATTTCTTCTCGTAAAGTTTAAGTGTTTCCAATAAGAATGTATTTGTCTTTACTCTACAACACTGTATTTCCTTATAACGTAGTATTCCTACATATTCTTTCGGGAGAAAACTCTCCTGTGCGTTCTCTTTTGAGGCTACACGTTTAGACGTACACGCCACACCAAAACTTTTTGAGTTACAGCTTGTTGTTTAGAAGATACGAGCTAATTTTTTAACGATGAATTATTTCTTCTCGTAAAGTTTAAGTGTTTCCAATATGTATATATTTGCCTCTACTCTGCAACACTGTATTCCCTTATAACGTGGTATTCTTACATATTTTTTCGAGAGAAAACTCTCCTGTGCGTTCTCTTTGGAGGCTACACGCTTAGACATTCACGCAACACCAAAGCTTTTCGAGCTACAATGTGTGTTGATTAGGAAAAACAAGATAATTTCGCACGATGCGGGATTTCCTTAAAACGTGGTTTTCTGACAAATTTTGATGAAAGAAAATTCTCCTGTGGGTTCTCTTTTGAGGCTACACGTTTAGATGTACACGCCACACCAAATCTTTTTGAGTTTACACGTGTTGTTTCGGAGATACAAGCTAATTTTGTACCATGAGTTATTTCTTCTCATAATGTGTTTCCAATACGTACGTATTTGTCTTTACTCTGCAGCAATATATTTCCTTATAACGTGGTATTCTTACATATTCTTTCAAGAGAAAACTCTCCTGTGCATTCTCTTTTGAGGCTACACGCATGTACATTTAGACGTACATGCCACACCAAATCATTTCGAGTTACAACGTGTTGTTTAGGAGAAACAAGCTAATTTTTTACGATGCGTTCTTTCTTCTCATAAAGTTTTAGTGTTTCCATTACGTACATATTTGCCTTTACTCTGCAACACTGTATTTCCTTATAACGTGGTATTCTTGCATATTCTTTCGAGAGAAAACTCTCCTGTGCGTTCTCCTTTGAGGCTACATGCTTAGACATTCACGCAACACCAAAGATTTTCGATTTACAACGTGTTGTTTAGGAAAAACAAGATAATTTCGCAAGATGCGGGCTTTCCTTAAAACGTGGTTTTCTGACAAATTTTGACGAAATAAAACTCTCCTGTGGGTACTCTTTTGAGGCTACACGTTTAGACGTGCACCCCACACCAAATCTTTTCGAGTTACAACGACTTGTTTAGGACATACAAGCTAATTTTGCCAGATGCGTTATTTCTCTCATAAAGTGTTTCCAATACGTACGTATTTGTCTTTACTCTGCAACACTGTATTTCCTTATAACGTGGTATCCTTACATATTCTTTCGAGAGAAAACTCTCCTGTGCGTTCTCTTTTGAGGCTACACGCTTAGACATACACGCAACACCAAAGCTTTCGAGTTACAACGTGTTGTTTAGGAAAAACAAGATAATTTCGCAAGATGCGGGATTTCCTTAAAACGTGGTTTTCTGACAAATTTTGACGAAAGAAAATTATCCTGTGGGTTCCCTTTTGAGGCTACAAGTTTAGACGTACACACCACACCAAATCTTTTCAAGTTATAACATGTTGTTTAGGAGATACAAACTAATTTTGTAAGAAGCCTTATTTCTTCTCGTAAAGTTTAAGTTTTTCAATAAGTACGTATTTGTCTTTACTCTGCAACACTGTATTTCCTTATAACGTGGTATTCTTACATATTCTTTTGAGAGAAAACTCTCCTGGGCATTCTCCTTTGAGGTTACAGGCTTAGACATACACGCAACACCAAAGCTTTTCGAGTTAAAATGTTTTGTTTAGGAAAAACAAGATAATTTCGCACGATGCGGAATTTCCTTAATACGTGGTTTTCTGACAAATTTTGACCAAAGAAAATTCTCCTATGGGTTCTCTTTTGAGGCTACACGTTTAGACGTACAGGCCACACCAAATCTTTTTAAGTTACAACGTGTTGTTTAGGAGATACAAGCTAATTTTTTACGATGCGTTATTTCTTCTCTTAAGTTTAAGTTTTTCCAATAAGTACGTATTTGTCTTTACTCTGCAACACTGTATTTCCTTATAACGTGGTATTCTTACATATTCTTTCGAGAGAAAACTCTCCTGTGCGTTCTCTTTTGAGGCTACACGCTTAGACATACACGCAACACCAAAGCTTTTCGAGTTAAAACGTTTTGTTTAAGAAAAACAAGATAATTTCGCAGAATGCGGGATTTCCTTAAAACGTGGTTTTCTGACAAATTTTGACAAAAGAAAATTTTCCTGTGGGTTCTCTTTTGAGGCTACACGTTTAGACATACACACCACACCAAATCTTATTGAGTTATAATGTGTTGTTTAGGAGATACAAACTAATTTTGTAAGATGCCTTATTTCTTCTCGTAAGGTTTAAGTTTTTCCAATAAGTACGTATTTGTCTTTACTCTGCAACACTGTATTTCCTCATAACGTGGTATTCTTACATATTCTTTCGAGAGAAAACTCTCCTGTGTGTTCTCTTTTGAGGCTACACGCTTAGACATACACGCAACACGAAAGCTTTTCGAGTTAAAACGTTTGGTTTAGGAAAAACAAGATAATTTCGCACGATGCGGGATTTCCTTAATACGTGGTTTTCTGACAAATTTTGACCAAAGAAAATTCTCCTATGGGTTCTCTTTTCAGGCTACACGTTTAGACGTACAGGCCACACCAAATCTTTTTATGTTACAACGTGTTGTTTAGGAGATACAAGCTAATTTCTTACGATGCGTTATTTCTTCTCGTAAAGTTTTTCCAAGACGAAAGTATTTGTCTTTACTCTGCAACACTGTATTTCCTAATAACTTGGTATTCTTACATATTCCTTTGAGAAAAAACTCTCCTTTGCGTTCTCTTTTGAGGCTACACGCTTAGACATACACGCAAAACCAAAGCTTTTCGAGTTACAACGTGTTGTTTAGGAAAAACAAGATATTTTTGCACGATGCGGGATTTCCTTAAAACGTGGTTTTCTGACAAATTTTGACGAAAGAAAATACTCCTGTCGGTTCTCTTTTGAGGCTACACATTTAGACGTACACGCCACACCAAATCTTTTCGAGTTACAACGTGTTGTTTAGGAGAAACAAGGTAATTTTTCTACGATGCGTTATTTCTTCTCATAAAGTTTAAGTGTTTCCATTACGTACATATTTGCCTTTACTCTGCAACACTGTATTTCCTTATAACGTGGTATTCTTGCATATTCTTTCGAGAGAAAACTCTCCTGTGCGTTCTCCTTTGAGGCTACATGCTTAGACATTCACGCAACACCAAAGCTTTTCGAGTTACAATGTGTTGTTTAGGAAAAACAAGATAATTTCGCACGATGCGGGATTTCCTTAAAACGTGGTGTTCTGACAAATTTTGACGAAATAAAACGCTCCTGTGGGTACTCTTTTGAGGCTACACGTTTAGACGTACAAGCCACACCAAATCTTTTCAAGTTACAACGTGTTGTTTAGGAGATACAAGCTAATTTTGTACGATGCGTTATTTCTTCTCGTAAAGTTTAAGTTTTTCCAATAAGTACGTATTTGTCTTTACTCTGCAACACTGTATTTCCTTATAACGTGGTATTCTTACATATTCTTTCGAGAGAAATCTCTCCTGTGCGTTCTCTTTTGAGGCTACACGCTTAGACATACACGCAACACCAAAGCATTTCGAGTTAAAACGTTTTGTTTAGGAAAAACAAGATAATTTCGCACGATGCGGGATTTCCTTAATACGTGGTTTTCTGACAAATTTTGACCAAAGAAAATTCTCCTATGGCTTCTCTTTTCAGGCTACACGTTTAGACGTACAGGCCACACCAAATCTTTTTAAGTTGCAACGTGTTGTTTAGTAGATACAAGCTAATTTTGTACGATGCGTTATTTCTTCTCGTAAAGTTTTTCCAATACATAAGTATTTGTCTTTACTCTGCAACACTGTATTTCCTAATAACGTGGTATTCTTACATATTCTTTCGAGAAAAAACTCTCCTTTGCGTTCTCCTTTGAGGCTACACGCTTACACATAGACGCAACACCAAAGCTTTTCGAGTTACAACGTGTTGTTTAGGAGATACAAGCTAATTTCTTATGATGCGTTATTTCTTCTCGTAAAGTTTTTCCAAGACGTAAGTATTTGTCTTTACTCTGCAACACTGTATTTCCTAATAACGTGGTATTCTTACATATTCTTTCGAGAAAAAACTCTCCTTTGCGTTCTCTTTTGAGGCTATACGCTTAGACATACACGCAGCACCAAAGCTTTTCGAGTTACAACGTGTTGTTTAGGAAAAACAAGATAATTTCGCACAACGCGGGATTTCCTTAAAACGTGGTTTTCTGACAAAATTTAACGAACAAAAATTCTCCTGTGGGTTCTCTTTTGAGGCTACATGTTTAGACATACACACCACACCAAATCTTTCCGAGTTATATTGTGTTGTTTAGGAGATACATACTAATTTTGTACGATGCCTTATTTCTTCTCGTAAAGTTTAAGTGTTTCCAATAAGTACATATTTGTCTTTACTCTGCAACACTGTATTTCCTTATAACGTGGTATTCTTACATATTCTTTCGAGAGAAAACTCTCCTGTGCATTCTCTTTTGAGGCTACACGCTTAGACATACACGCAACACCAAAGCTTTTCGAGTTAAAACGTTTGGTTTAGAAAAAACAAGATAATTTCGCACTATGCGGGATTTCCTTAATACGTGGTTTTCTGACATATTTTGACCAAAGAAAATTCTCCTATGGGTTCTCTTTTCAGGCTAAACGTTAAGACGTACAGGCCACACCAAATCTTTTTAAGTTACAACGTGTTGTTTAGGAGATACAAGCTAATTTCTTACGATGCGTTATTTCTTCTCGTAAAGTTTTTTCCAATACGTAAGTATTTGTCTTTACTCTGCAACACTGCATTTCCTAATAACGTCGTATTCTTACACATTCTTTCGAGAAAAAACTCTCCTTTGCGTTCTCTTTTGAGGCTACACGCTTAGACATACACGCAACACCAAAGCTTTTCGAGTTACAACGTGTTGTTTAGGAAAAACAAGATAATTTCGCACGATGCGGGATTTCCTTAAAACGTGGTTTTCTGACAAATTTTGACGAAAGAAAATACTCCTGTCGGTTCTCTTTTGAGGCTACACATTTAGACGTACATGCCACACCAAATCATTTCGAGTTACAACGTGTTGTTTAGGAGAAACAAGCTAATTTTTTACGATGCGTTATTTCTTCTCATAAAGTTTTAGTGTTTCCATTACGTACATATTTGCCTTTACTCTGCAACACTGTATTTCCTTATAACGTGGTATTCTTGCATATTCTTTCGAGAGAAAACTCTCCTGTGCGTTCTCCTTTGAGGCTACATGCTTAGACATTCACGCAACACCAAAGCTTTTCGATTTACAACGTGTTGTTTAGGAAAAACAAGATAATTTCGCAAGATGCGGGATTTCCTTAAAACGTGGTTTTCTGACAAATTTTGACGAAATAAAACTCTCCTGTGGGTACTCTTTTGAGGCTACACGTTTAGACGTGCACCCCACACCAAATATTTTCGAGTTATAACGAGTTGTTTAGGACATACAAGCTAATGTTGCCAGATGCGTTATTTCTCTCATAAAGTGTTTCCAATACGTACGTATTTGTCTTTATTCTGCAACACTGTATTTCCTTATAACGTGGTATCCTTACATATTCTTTCGAGAGAAAACTCTCCTGTGCGTTCTCTTTTGAGGCTACACGCTTAGACATACACGCAACACCAAAGCTTTCGAGTTACAACGTGTTGTTTAGGAAAAACAAGATAATTTCGCAAGATGCGGGATTTCCTTAAAACGTGGTTTTCTGACAAATTTTGACGAAAGAAAATTATCCTGTGGATTCTCTTTTGAGGCTACAAGTTTAGAAGTACACACCACACCAAATCTTTTCAAGTTATAACGTGTTGTTTAGGAGATACAAACTAATTTTGTAAGATGCCTTATTTCTTCTCGTAAAGTTTAAGTTTTTCCAGTAAGTACGTATTTGTCTTTATTCTGCAACATTGTATTTCCTTATAACGTGGTTTTCTTACATATTCTTTCGAGAGAAAACTCTCCTGGACATTCTCCTTTGAGGTTACAGGCTAAGACATACACGCAACACCAAAGCTTTTCGAGTTAAAACGTTTTGTTTAGGAAAAACAAGATAATTTCGCACAATGCGGAATTTCCTTAATACGTGGTTTTCTGACAAATTTTGACCAAAGAAAATTCTCCTATGGGTTCTCTTTTGAGGCTACACGTTTAGACATACAGGCCACACCAAATCTTTTTAAGTTACAACGTGTTGTTTAGGAGATACAAGCTAATTTTGTACGATGCGTTATTTCTTCTCTTAAGTTTAAGTTATTCCAATAAGTACGTATTTGTCTTTACTCTGCAACACTGTATTTCCTTATAACGTGGTATTCTTACATATTCTTTCGAGAGAAAACTCTCCTGTGCGTTCTCTTTTGAGGCTACACGCTTAGACATACACGCAACACCAAAGCTTTTCGAGTTAAAACGTTTTGTTTAAGAAAAACAAGATAATTTCGCAGAATGCGGGATTTCCTTAAAACTTGGTTTTCTGACAAATTTTGACGAAAGAAAATTTTCCTGTGGGTTCTCTTTTGAGGCTACACGTTTAGACATACACACCACACCAAATCTTTTCGAGTTATAATGTGTTGTTTAGGAGATACAAACTAATTTTGTAAGATGCCTTATTTCTTCTCGTAAGGTTTAAGTTTTTCCAATAAGTACGTATTTGTCTTTACTCTGCAACACTGTATTTCCTTATAACGTGGTATTCTTACATATTCTTTCGAGAGAAAACTCTCCTGTGTGTTCTCTTTTGAGGCTACACGCTTAGACATACACGCAACACGAAAGCTTTTCGAGTTAAAACGTTTGGTTTAGGAAAAACAAGATAATGTTGCACTATGCGGGATTTCCTTAATACATGGTTTTCTGACAAATTTTGACCAAAGAAAATTCTCCTATGGGTTCTCTTTTCAGGCTACACGTTTAGACGTACAGGCCACACCAAATCTTTTTATGTTACAACGTGTTGTATAGGAGATACAAGCTAATTTCTTACGATGCGTTATTTCTTCTCGTAAAGTTTTTCCAAGACGTAAGTATTTGTCTTTACTCTGCAACACTGTATTTCCTAATAACGTGGTATTCTTACATATTCTTTCGAGAAAAAACTCTCCTTTGCGTTCTCTTTTGAGGCTACACGCTTAGACATACACGCAGCTCCAAAGCTTTTCGAGTTACAACGTGTTGTTTAGGAAAAACAAGATAATTTCACACAATGCGGGATTTCCTTAAAACGTGGTTTTCTGACAAAATTTAACGAACAAAAATTCTCCTGTGGGTTCTCTTTTGAGGTTACATGTTTAGACATACACACCACACCAAATCTTTCCGAGTTATATCGTGTTGTTTAGGAGATACATACTAATTTTGTACGATGCCTTATTTCTTCTCATAAAGTTTAAGTGTTTCCAATAAGTACGTATTTGTCTTTACTCTGCAACACTGTATTTCCTTATAACGTGGTATTCTTACATATTCTTTCGAGAGAAAACTCTCCTGTGCGTTCTCTTTTGAGGCTACACGCTTAGACATACACGCAACACCAAAGCTTTTCGAGTTAAAACGTTTGGTTTAGAAAAAACAAGATAATTTCGCACTATGCGGGATTTCCTTAATACGTGGTTTTCTGACATATTTTGACCAAAGAAAATTCTCCTATGGGTTCTCCTTTCAGGCTACACGTTAAGACGTACAGGCCACACCAAATCTTTTTAAGTTACAACGTGTTGTTTAGGAGATACAAGCTAATTTCTTACGATGCGTTATTTCTTCTCGTAAAGTTTTTTCCAATACGTAAGTATTTGTCTTTACTCTGCAACACTGTATTTCCTAATAACGTCGTATTCTTACACATTCTTTCGAGAAAAAACTCTCCTTTGCGTTCTCTTTTGAGGCTACACGCTTAGACATACACGCAACACCAAAGCTTTTCGAGTTACAACGTGTTGTTTAGGAAAAACAAGATAATTTCGCACGATGCGGGATTTCCTTAAAATGTCGTTTTCTGACATATTTTAACGAAAGAAAATACTCCTGTGGGTTCTCTTTTGAGGCTACACATTTAGACGTACATGCCACACCAAATCATTTCGAGTTACAACGTGTTGTTTAGGAGAAACAAGCTAATTTTTTACGATGCGTTATTTCTTCTCATAAAGTTTTAGTGTTTCCATTACGTACATATTTGCCTTTACTCTGCAACACTGTATTTCCTTATAACGTGGTATTCTTGCATATTCTTTCGAGAGAAAATTCTCCTGTGCGTTCTCCTTTGAGGCTACATGCTTAGACATTCACGCAACACCAAAGCTTTTCGATTTACAAGGTGTTGTTTAGGAAAAACAAGATAATTTCGCAAGATGCGGGATTTCCTTAAAACGTGGTTTTCTGACAAATTTTGACGAAATAAAAATCTCCTGTGGGTACTCTTTTGAGGCTACACGTTTAGACGTGCACCCCACACCAAATATTTTCGAGTTATAACGAGTTGTTTAGGACATACAAGCTAATTTGCCAGATGCGTTATTTCTCTCATAAAGTGTTTCCAATACGTACGTATTTGTCTTTATTCTGCAACACTGTATTTCCTTATAACGTGGTATCCTCACATATTCTTTCGAGAGAAAACTCTCCTGTGCCTTCTCTTTTGAGGCTACACGCTTAGACATACACGCAACACCAAAGCTTTCGAGTTACAACGTGTTGTTTAGGAAAAACAAGATAATTTCGCAAGATGCGGGATTTCCTTAAAACGTGGTTTTCTGACAAATTTTGACGAAAGAAAATTATCTTGTGGGTTCTCTTTTGAGGCTACAAGTTTAGAAGTACACACCACACCAAATATTTTCAAGTTATAACGTGTTGTTTAGGAGATACAAGCTAATTTTGTAAGATGCCTTATTTCTTCTCGTAAAGTTTAAGTTTTTCCAATAAGTACGAATTTGTCTTTACTCTGAAACACTGTATTTCCTTATAACGTGGTTTTCTTACATATTCTTTCGAGAGAAAACTCTCCTGGGCATTCTCCTTTGAGGTTACAGGCTTAGACATACACGCAACACCAAAGCTTTCGAGTTAAAACGTTTTGTTTAGGAAAAACAAGATAATTTCGCACGATGCGGAATTTCCTTAATACGTGGTTTTCTGACAAATTTTGACCAAAGAAAATTCTCCTATGGGTTCTCTTTTGAGGCTACACGTTTAGACGTACAGGCCACACCAAATCTTTTTAAGTTACAACGTGTTGTTTAGGAGATACAAGCTAATTTTGTACAATGCGTTATTTCTTCTCTTAAGTTTAAGTTTTTCCAATAAGTACGTATTTGTCTTTACTCTGCAACACTGTATTTCCTTATAACGTGGTATTCTTACATATTCTTTCGAGAGAAAACTCTCCTGTGCATTCTCCTTTGAGGCTACATGCTTAGACATTCACGCAACACCACAGCTTTTCGAGTTACAACGTGTTGCTTAGGAAAAACAAGATAATTTCGCACGATGCGGGATTTCCTTAAAACGTGGTTTTCTGACAAATTTTGACGAAATAAAACTCTCCTGTGGGTACTCTTTTGAGGCTACACGTTTAGACGTACAAGCCACACCAAATCTTTTCAAGTTATAACGTGTTGTTTAGGAGATACAAACTAATTTTGTAAGATGCCTTATTTCTTCTCGTAAAGTTTAAGTTTTTCCAATAAGTACGTATTTGTCTTTACTCTGCAACACTGTATTTCCTTATAACGTGGTTTTCTTACATATTCTTTCGAGAGAAAACTCTCCTGGGCATTCTCCTTTGAGGTTACAGGCTTAGACAAACACGCAACACCAAAGCTTTTCGAGTTAAAACGTTTTGTTTAGGAAAAACAAGATAATTTTGCACGATGCGGAATTTCCTTAATACGTGGTTTTCTGACAAATTTTGACCAAAGAAAATTCTCCTATGGGTTCTCTTTTGAGGCTACACGTTTAGACGTACAGGCCACACCAAATCTTTTTAAGTTACAAAGTGTTGTTTAGGAGATACAAGCTAATTTTGTACGATGCGTTATTTCTTCTCTTAAGTTTAAGTTTTTCCAATAAGTACGTATTTGTCTTTACTCTGCAACACTGTATTTCCTTATAACGTGGTATTCTTACATATTCTTTCGAGAGAAAACTCTCCTGTGCGTTCTCTTTTGAGGCTACACGCTTAGACATACACGCAACACCAAAGCTATTCGAGTTAAAACGTTTTGTTTAAGAAAAACAAGATAATTTCGCAGAATGCGGGATTTCCTTAAAACGTGGTTTTCTGACAAATTTTGACAAAAGAAAATTTTCCTGTGGGTTCTCTTTTGAGGCTACACGTTTAGACATACACACCACACCAAATCTTTTCGAGTTATAATGTGTTGTTTAGGAGATACAAACTTATTTTGTAAGATGCCTTATTTCTTCTCGTATGGTTTAAGTTTTTCCAATAAGTACGTATTTGTCTTTACTCTGCAACAATGTATTTCCTTATAACGTGGTATTCTTACATATTCTTTCGAGAGAAAACTCTCCTGTGTGTTCTCTTTTGAGGCTACACGCTTAGACATACACGCAACACGAAAGCTTTTCGAGTAAAAACGTTTGGTTTAGGAAAAACTAGATAATGTCGCACTATGCGGGATTTCCTTAATACATGGTTTTCTGACAAATTTTGACCAAAGAAAATTCTCCTATGGGTTCTCTTTTCAGGCTACACGTTTAGACGTACAGGCCACACCAAATCTTTTTATGTTACAACGTGTTGTATAGGAGATGCAAGCTAATTTCTTACGATGCGTTATTTCTTCTCGTAAAGTTTTTCAAAGACGTAAGTATTTGTCTTTACTCTGCAACACTGTATTTCCTAATAACGTGGTATTCTTACATATTCTTTCGAGAAAAAAACTCTCCTTTGCGTTCTCTTTTGAGGCTACACGCTTAGACATACACGCAACACCAAAGCTTTTCGAGTTACAACGTGTTGTTTAGGAAAAACAAGATATTTTTGCACGATGCGGGATTTCCTTAAAACGTGGTTTTCTGACAAATTTTGACGAAAGAAAATACTCCTGTCGGTTCTCTTTTGAGGCTACATATTTAGACGTACACGCCACACCAAATCTTTTCGAGTTACAACGTGTTGTTTAGGAGAAACAAGGTAATTTTTCTACGATGCGTTATTTCTTCTCATAAAGTTTAAGTGTTTCCATTACGTACATATTTGCCTTTACTCTGCAACACTGTATTTCCTTATAACGTGGTATTCTTGCATATTCTTTCGAGAGAAAACTCTCCTGTGCATTCTCCTTTGAGGCTACATGCTTAGACATTCACGCAACACCAAAGCTTTTCGAGTTACAACGTGTTGTTTAGCAAAAACAAGATAATTTCGCACGATGCGGGATTTCCTTAAAACGTGGTTTTCTGACAAATTTTGACGAAATAAAACTCTCCTGTGGGTACTCTTTTGAGGCTACACGTTTAGACGTACAAGTCACACCAAATCTTTTCAAGTTACAACGTGTTGTTTAGGAGATACAAGCTAATTTTGTACGATGCGTTATTTCTTCTCGTAAAGTTTAAGTTTTTTCCAATAAGTATGTATTTGTCTTTACTCTGCAACACTGTATTTCCTTATAACGTGGTATTCTTACATATTCTTTCGAGAGAAAACTCTCCTGTGCGTTCTCTTTTGAGGCTACACGCTTAGACATACACGCAACACCAAAGCATTTCGTGTTAAAACGTTTTGTTTAGGAAAAACAAGATAATTTCGCACGATGCGGGATTACCTTAATACGTGGTTTTCTGACAAATTTTGACCAAAGAAAATTCTCCTATGGGTTCTCTTTTCAGGCTACACGTTTAGACGTACAGGCCACACCAAATCTTTTTAAGTTGCAACGTGTTGTTTAGTAGATACAAGCTAATTTTTTACGATGCGTTATTTCTTCTCGTAAAGTTTTTCCAATACATAAGTATTTGTCTTTACTCTGCAACACTGTATTTCCTAATAACGTGGTATTCTTACATATTCTTTCGAGAAAAAACTCTCCTTTGCGTTCTCCTTTGAGGCTACACGCTTACACATAGACGCAACACCAAAGCTTTTCGAGTTACAATGTGTTGTTTAGGAGATACAAGCTAATTTCTTATGATGCGTTATTTCTTCTCGTAAAGTTTTTCCAAGAAGTAAGTATTTGTCTTTACTCTGCAACACTGTATTTCCTAATAACGTGGTATTCTTACTTATTCTTTCGAGAAAAAACTCTCCTTTGCGTTCTCTTTTGAGGCTACACGCTTAGACATACATGCAACACCAAAGCTTTTCAAGTTACAACGTGTTGTTTCGGAAAAACAAGATAATTTCGCATGATGCGGGATTTCCTTAAAACGTGGTTTTCTGACAAATTTTGACGAAAGAAAATACTCCTGTGGGTTCTCTTTTGAGGCTACACATTTAGACGTACACGCCACACCAAATCTTTTCGAGTTACAACGTGTTGTTTAGGAGAAACAAGCTAATTTTTTACGATGCGTTATTTCTTCTCATAAAGTTTAAGTGTTTCCATTACGTACATATTTGCCTTTACTCTGCAACACTGTATTTCCTTATAACGTGGTATTCTTGCATATTCTTTCGAGAGAAAACTCTCCTGTGCATTCTCCTTTGAGGCTACATGCTTAGACATTCACGCAACACCAAAGCTTTTCGAGTTACAACGTGTTGTTTAGCAAAAACAAGATAATTTCGCACGATGCGGGATTTCCTTAAAACGTGGTTTTCTGACAAATTTTGACGAAATAAAACTCTCCTGTGGGTACTCTTTTGAGGCTACACGTTTAGACGTACAAGTCACACCAAATCTTTTCAAGTTACAACGTGTTGTTTAGGAGATACAAGCTAATTTTGTACGATGCGTTATTTCTTCTCGTAAAGTTTAAGTTTTTTCCAATAAGTATGTATTTGTCTTTACTCTGCAACACTGTATTTTCTTATAACGTGGTATTCTTACATATTCTTTCGAGAGAAAACTCTCCTGTGCGTTCTCTTTTGAGGCTACACGCTTAGACATACACGCAACACCAAAGCATTTCGTGTTAAAACGTTTTGTTTAGGAAAAACAAGATAATTTCGCACGATGCGGGATTACCTTAATACGTGGTTTTCTGACAAATTTTGACCAAAGAAAATTCTCCTATGGGTTCTCTTTTCAGGCTACACGTTTAGACGTACAGGCCACACTAAATCTTTTTAAGTTGCAACGTGTTGTTTAGTAGATACAAGCTAATTTTTTACGATGCGTTATTTCTTCTCGTAAAGTTTTTCCAATACATAAGCATTTGTCTTTACTCTGCAACACTGTATTTCCTAATAACGTGGTATTCTTACATATTCTTTCGAGAAAAAACTCTCCTTTGCGTTCTCTTTTGAGGCTACACGCTTAGACATACATGCAACACCAAAGCTTTTCAAGTTACAACGTGTTGTTTCGGAAAAACAAGATAATTTCGCACGATGCGGGATTTCCTTAAAACGTGGTTTTCTGACAAATTTTGACGAAAGAAAATACTCCTGTGGGTTCTCTTTTGAGGCTACACATTTAGACGTACACACCACACCAAATCTTTTCGAGTTACAACGTGTTGTTTAGGAGAAAGAAGCTAATTTTTTACGATGCGTTATTTCTTCTCATAAAGTTTAAGTGTTTCCATTACGTACATATTTGCCTTTACTCTGCAACACTGTATTTCCTTATAACGTGGTATTCTTGCATATTCTTTCGAGAGAAAACTCTACTGTGCATTCTCCTTTGAGGCTACATGCTTAGACATTCACGCAACACCAAATCTTTTCGAGTTACAACGTGTTGTTTAGGAGATACAAGCTAATATTTTTACGGTGCGTTATTTCTTCTCATAAAGTTTTAAGTGTTTCCATTACGTACATATTTGCCTTTACTCTGCAACACTGTATTTCCTTATAACGTGGTATTCTTGCATATTCTTTCGAGAGAAAACTCTCCTGTGCGTTCCCCTTTGAGGCTACATGCTTAGACATACACGCAACACCAAAGCTTTTCGAGTTACAACGTGTTTTTTAGGAAAAACAAGATAATTTCACACGATGCGGGATTTCCTTAAAACGAGTTTTCTGACAAATTTTGACGAAAGAAAATTATCCTGTGGGTTGTCTTTTTAGGCTACACGTTTAGACGTACACACCACACCAAATCTTTTCGAGTTATAACGTGTTGTTTAGGAGATACAAACTAATTTTGTAAGATGCCTTATTTCTTCTCGTAAAGTTTAAGTTTTTCCAATAAGTACGTATTTGTCTTTACTCTGCAACACTGTATTTCCTTATAACGTGGTATTCTTACATATTCTTTCGAGAGAAAACTCTCCTGTGCGTTCTCTTTTGAGGCTATACGCTTTGACATACACGCAACACCAAAGTTTTTCGAGTTACAATGTGTTGTTTAGGAAAAACAAGATAATTTAGCATGATGCGGGATTTCCTTAAAACGTGGTTTTCTGACAAATTTTGACGAAAGAAAATACTCCTGTGGGTTCTCTTTTGAGGCTACACATTTAGACGTGCCCGAGACACTAAATCTTGTCGAGTTACAACGTGTTGTTTAGGAGATACAAGCTAATTTTTTTACGATGCATTATTTCTTCTCATAAAGTTTAAGTGTTTCCATTATGTAAATATTTGGCTTTACTCTGCAACACTGTATTTCCTTATAACGAGGTATTCTTGCATATTCTTTCGAGAGAAAACTCTCCTGTGCGGTCTCCTTTGAGGTTACATGCTTAGAAATACACTCAACACCAAAGCTTTTCGAGTTACAACATGTTGTTTAGGAAAAACAACATAATTTCGCACGATGCGGGATTTCCTTAAAACGTGGTTTTCTGACAAATTTTGACCAAATAAAACTCTCCTGTGTGTACTCTTTTGAGGCTACACGTTTAGACGTACACGCCACACCAAATCTTTTCGAGTTACAACCTGTTTTTTAGGAGATACAAGCTAATTTTTTACGATGCGTTATTTCTTCTCATAAAGTGTTTCCAATAAGTACGTATTTTTCTTTACTCTGCAACACGGTATTTCCTTAATACGTGGTATTCTTACATATTCTTTCGAGAGAAAACTCTCCTGTGCGTTCTCTTTTGAGGGTACACGCTTAAACATACACGCAACACCAAAGCTTTTCGAGTTACAATATGTTGTTTATGAAGAAGAAGATAATTTCTCACGATGCGGGATTTCCTTAAAACGTGGTTTTCTGACAAATTTTGACGAACGAAAATTGTTCTGTGGTTCTCTTTTGAGGCTACACCTTTAGACGTACATGTCACACCAAATCTTTTCGAGTTACAACGTGTTGTTTAGGAGATACAAGCTAATTTTGTACGATGCTTTATTTCATCTAGTAAAGTTTAAGGGTTTCCAAAACGTAAGTATTTGTCTTTATTCTGCAACACTGTACTTCCTTATAACGTGGTATTCTCACATATTCTTTCGAGAGAAAACTCTCCTGTATGTTCTCTTTTGAGGCTACACGCTTAGACATACACGCATCACCAAAGATTTTCGAGTTACTACGTGTTGTTTAGGAAAAACAAGATAATTTCGCACGATGCTGGATTTCCTTAAAACGTGGTTTTCTGAAACTTTGACGAAAGAAAATTCTCCTATGGGTTCTCTTTTGAGGCTACAAGTTTAGACGTACACGCCACACCAAATCTTTTCGAGTTACAAAGTGTTGTTTAGGAGATACGAGCTAATTTTTTACGATGCTTTATTTCATCTCGTAAAGTTTAAGGGTTTCCAATAAGTACGTATTTTTCTTTACTCTGCAACACTGTATTTCCTTATAACGTGGTATTCTTACATATTCTTTTGAGAGAAAACTCCCCTGTGTGTTCTCTTTTAAGGCTACACGCTGAGACATACACGCAACACCAAAGGTTTTCGAGTTACAACGTTTTGTTTAGGAAAAACAAGATAATTTCGCACGATGTAGGATTTCCTTAAAACGTGGTTTTGTGACAAATTTGACCAAAGAAAATTCTCCTGTGTGTTCTCTTTTTGAGGCTACACGTTTAGACGTACCTGCCACACCAAACATTTTCGAGTTACAACGTGTTGTTTAGGAGATACAAGCTAATTTTTTATGATGCATTATTTCTTCACGTAAAGTGTTTCCAATACGTACGTATTTGTCTTTACTCTGCAACACTGTATTTCCTTATAACCTGGTATTCTTACTTATTCTTTTGAGTGAAAACTCTCCTGTGTGTTCTCTTTTGAGGCTACACACTGAGACATACACGCAACACCCAAGCTTTTTGAGTTACAAC
Organism: Apodemus sylvaticus; assembly: GCF_947179515.1. Classification (NCBI taxonomy): domain Eukaryota; kingdom Metazoa; phylum Chordata; class Mammalia; order Rodentia; family Muridae; genus Apodemus; species Apodemus sylvaticus. Next base: position 205,960 of record NW_026263007.1, read on the forward strand.
GTGTTGTTTAGGAAAAACAAGATAATTTCGCAGGATGCGGGATTTCGTTAATACCTTGTTTTCTGACCAATTTTGACGAAAGAAAATTCTCCAGTCGGTTCTCTTTTGAGGCTAAACTTTTAGACATACACGCCAAACTAAATGTTTTCGAGTTTCCACTTGTTGTTTAGGAGATACAAGCTAATATTGTGTGATGCTTAATTTCTTCTCGTAATGTGTTTCCAATATGTACGTATTTGTCTTTACTCTGCAACACTGTATTTCCTTATAACGTTGAATTCTTACATGTTCTAATGAGAGAAAACTCTCCTGTGCATTCTCTTTTGAGGCTACACGCTTAGACATACACGCAACACCAAAGCTTTTCGAGTTACCACTTGTTGTTTAGGAAAAACAAGATAATTTCCCACGATGCGGTATTTCCTTAAAACGTGGTTTTCTGACAAATTTTGACGAAAGAAAATTCTCCTTTGTGTTCTCCTTTGAGGCTACACGTTTAGACATACACGCCAAACCAAATCTTTTCGACTTACCATGTGTTGTTTAGGAGATAAAAGCTAATTTTTTTCGATGCGTTATTTCTTCTCGTAAAATGTTCCCAATATGTAAGTATTTGTCTTTACTCTGAAACACTGTATTTCCTTATAACGTGGTATTCTTACATATTCTTTCGAGAGAAAACTATCTTGTGCGTTCCGTTTTGAGGCTACACACTTAGACATACAGGCAACACTAAAGCTTTTCGAGTTACAACGTGTTGTTAATGAATAAAAAGATAATTTCGCACGATGCGGGATTTATTTAAAACGTGGTTTTCTGAAAAATTTGACAAAGGAAAATTCTTCTGTGGGCTTTCCTTTGAGGCTACACGTATAGACGTACACGTCACACCAAATCTTTTCGAGTTACAACGTGTTGTTTAGGAGATACAAGCTAATTTTGTACGATGCATTATTTCTTCTCGTAAAGTGTTTCCAATATGTACTTATTTGCCTTTACTCTACAAAATTGTATTTCTTTATATCGTGGTATTCTTACATATTCTTTCGAGAGAAAACTCTCCTGTGCCTTCTCTTTTGAGGCTCCACACTTAGACATACACGCAACACCAAAGCTTTTCGAGTTACAACATGTTGTTTAGGAAAAAGAATATGATTTCGCACGATGCGGGATTTCCTTAAAACGTGGTGTTCTGAAAAAATTTTAACGAAAGAAAATTTGTCTCTGGGTTCTTTTTGAGGCTACACGTTTAGACGTACACGCCACACCAAATCTTTTCGAGTTACAACGTGTTGTTTAGGAGATACAAGCTAATTTTGTACGATGCTTTATTTCATCTCATAAAGTTTAAGGGTTTCCAATACGTAAGTATTTGTCATTATTCTGCAACAGTGGACTTCCTTATAACGTGGTATTCTCACATATTCTTTCGAGAGAAAAGTCTCCTGTGTGTTCTCTTTTGAGGCTACACGCTTAGACATACACGGAACACCAAAGCTTTTCGAGTTACAATGCTTTGTTTAGGAAAAACAAGATAATTTCGCACGATGCGGGATTTCCTTAATATGTGGTTTTCTGACAAATTTTGACCAAAGAAAATTCTCCTGTGGGTTCTCTTTTGAGGCTACACGTTTAGACGTACACGCCAAACGAAATCTTTTCGAGTTACAACGTGTTGTTTAGGAGATACAAGCTATTTTTTTACGATGCGTTATTTCTTCTCATAAAGTGTTTCCAAAAAGTACTTATTTGTCTTTACTCTGCAACACTGTATTTCCTTATAACGTGGTATTCTTACATATTCTTTCGAGAGAAAACTATCCTGTGCGTTCCCTTTTGAGGCTACACACTTAGACATACAGGCAACACCAACGCTTTTCCAGTTACATCTTGTTGTTTTTGAAAAACAAGATTATTTCGCACGATGAGTGATTTTCTTAAAATGTGATTTTCTGACAAATTTTGACAAAAGAAAATTCTCCTGTGGTTTCTCTTTTGATGCTACACGTTTAGACGTACACACCACACCAAATCCTTTCTAGTTAGCACGTGTTGTTTAGGAGATACAAGCTAATTTTGTATGATGCGTTATTTCTTCTCATAAAGTGTTTCCAATACGTACTTATTTGTCTTTACTCTGCATCACTGTATTTGCTTATAACATGGTATTCTTACATATTCTTTCGAGGGAAAACTCTCCTGTGCGTTCTCTTTTGAGGCTACATTCTTAGACATACACGCAACTCCAAAGCTTTTCGAGTTACAACGTGTTGTTTAGGAAAAACAAGATAATTTCGCACGATGCGAGATTTCCATAAAACGTGGTTTTCTGAAAAATTTTGACGAAAGAAAGTTCTCCTGTTGGTTCTCTTTTGAGGCTACACATGTAGAGGTACGAGCCACACCAAATCTTTTCGAGTTACAACGTGTTGTTCAGGAGATACAAGCTAATTTTTTACGTTGCTTTATTTCTTCTCTTAAAGTGTTTCCAATACGTACCTATTTGTCTTTACTCTGCAACACTGTATTTCCTTATAACGTGGTATTCTTACATATTCTTTTGAGAGAAAACTCTCCTGTGCGTTCTCTTTTGAGGCTACACGCTTAGACATACACGCAACACCAAAGCTTTCCGAGTTACAACGTGTTGTTTAGGAAAAACAAGATAATTTCCCACGATGCGAGATTTCCTTAAAACATGGTTTCTGACAAATTTTGATGAAAAAAAATTCTCCTGTGTGTTCTCTTTTCAGGCTACACATTTAGACGTACACGTCACACCAAATCTTTTCGAGTTACAACTTGTTGTTTAGGAGATACAAGCTAATTTTGTATGATGCGTTATTTATTCTAGTAAAGTGTTTCCAATATGTACTTATTTGTCTTTACTCTGCAAAATTGTATTTACTTATAACGTGGTATTCTTTCATATTCCTTCGAGAGAAAACTCTCCTGTGCCTTCTCTTTTGAGGCTCCACGCTTACACATACAAGCAACACCAAATTTTTTTGAGTTACAACATGTTGTTTAGGAAAAACAAGATGATTTCGCACGATGCAGGATTTCCTTAAAACGTGGTTTTCTGAAAAATTTTGACGAAAGAAAATTCTTCTGTGGGTTCTCTTTTGAGGCTACACGTTTAGACGTACACGCCACACCAAATCTTTTCGAGTTACAACGTGTTGTTTAGGAGATACAAGCTAATTTTGCACGATGCGTTAATTCTTCTCTTAAAGTGTTTCCAATATGTAAGTATTTGTCTTTACTCTGCAACACTGTATTTCCTTATAACGTGGTATTCTTACATATTTTTTCTAGAGAAAACTATCCTGTGCGTTCCCTTTTGAGGCTACACACTTAGACATACAGGCAACACCAAAGGTTTTCGAGTTACAACGTGTTGTTTATGAAAACCAAGATAATTTCGCACTATACAGGATTTCCTTAAAACGTGATTTTCTGACAAATTTTGACGAAAGAAAATTCTCCTGTGGGTTCTCTGTCGAGGCTACATGTTTCGACGTACACTCCACACCAAATCTTGTCGAGTTACAACGTGTTGTTTAGGAGATACAAGCTAATATTGTATGATGCGTTATTTCTTCTCCTAAAGTGTTTCTAATACGTACATATTTGTCTTTACACTGCAACACTGTATTTCCTTATAACGTTGTATTCTTACATGGTCTTTCGAGACAAAACTCTCCTGTGCGTTCTCTTTTGAGGCCACACGTTTAGACATACACGCAACACCAAAGATTTTCGAGTTACAACGTGTTGTTTAGGAAAAACAAGATAACTTTGCACGATACGGGATTTCCTTAAAACGTGGTTTTCTGACAAATTTTGACGAACGAAAGTTCTCCTGTTTGTGTTCGTTTGAGTCTACACATGTAGACGTACGAGCCACACCAATTCTTTTCGAATTACAACGTGTTGTTTAGGAGATACAAGCAAATTTTTTTCGATGCATTATTTCTTCTCATAAAGTGTTTCCAATAAGTACATATTTGTCTTTACTCTGCAACACTTTATTTCCTTATAACATGGTGTTCTTACATATTCTTTCGAGGGAAAACTCTCCTGTGCGTTCTCCTTTGGGGCTACACGCTTAGACATACATGCAACGCCAAAGCTTTTTGAGTTACAACGTGTTGTTTAGGAAAAACAAGATAATTTCGCACGATGCGAGATTTCCATAAAACGTGGTTTTCTGATATATTTTGACGAAAGAAAGTTCTGCCCTGTGTTCTATTTGAGGCTACACATGTAGCGGTATGAGCCACACCAAATCTTTTTGAGTTACAACGTGTTGTTTAGGAGATACAAGCTAATTTTGTACGATGCGTTATTTCTTCTCGTAAAGTGTTTCCAATATGTACTTACTGTCTTTACTCTGCAAAATTGTATTTCCTTATAAAGTGGTATTCTTACATATTCTTTCGAGAGAAAACTCTCCTGTGCCTTCTCTTTTGAGGCTCCACGCTTACACATACACGCAATACCAAAGCTTTTGGAGTTACAACATGTTGTTTAGAAAAAAGAAGATGATTTCGCATAATGCGGGATATCCTTAAAATGTGGTTTTCTGAAAAAATTTGACGAAAGAAAATTCTCCTGTGGGTTCTCTTTTGAGGCTACACGTTAAGACGTACACCCCGCACCAAATATTTTCGAGTTACAACGTTTTGTTTAGGAGATACAAGCTAATTTTCTACGATGTGTTCTTTTCGTAAAGTGTTTCCCATACATACATATTTGTCTTTACTCTGCAACACTGTATTTCCTTATAACGTGGTACTCTTACATATTCTTTCGAGAGAAAACTATCCTGTGCATTCCGTTTTTAGGCTACACACTGAGACATACAGGCAACACCAAAGCTTTTCGAGTTACAACGTGTTGTTTACGAAAAACAATATAATTTCGCACGATGCAAGATTTCCTTAAAACGTGGTTTTCTGACAAATTTTGAAGAAAGAAAATTCTCCTGTCGGTTCTCCTTTGAGGCTACACGTTTAGATGTACATGCCACACCAAATCCTTTCGAGTTACCACGTGTTGTTTAGGAGATACACGCTAATTTTGTACGATGCGTTATTTCTTCTCGTAAAGTGTTTCCAATATGTACGTATTTGTCTTTACTCTGCAACACTGTATTTCCTTATAACGTTGTATTCTTACAGGTTCTTTCGAGAGAAAACTCTCTTGTGCATTGTCTTTAGAGGAAACATGCTCAGACATACACGCAACAACAAAGCTTTTCGAGTTACAACGTGTTGTTTAGGAAAAACAAGATAATTTTGCACGATGCGGTATTTCCTTAAAACGTGGTTTTTTGACACATTTTGACGAAAGAAAATTCTCCTGTGGTTTCTCTTTTGAGGCTACACGTGTAGACGTACGAGCCACACCAAATATTTTCGAGTTACAACGTGTTGTTTAGGAGATACAAGCAAATATTGTATGATGCGTTATTTCTTCCCTAAAGTGTTTCCAATATGTACTTATTTGTCTTTACTCTGCAACACTGTATTTTCTTATAACGTGGTATTCTTACATATTCTTTCTAGGGAAAACTCTCCTGTGCATTCTCTTTTGAGGCTACACGCTTAGACAAACAAGGAACACCAAAGCTTTTCGAGTTACAACGTGTTGTTTAGGAAAAACAAGATAATTTCGCACGATGCGAGATTTCCATAAAACGTGGATTTCTGACAAATTTTGACGAAAGAAAGTTCTCCTGGGGGTTCTCTTTTGAGGCTACACGTGTAGAGGTACGAGCCACACCAAATCTTTTCGAGTTATAACCTGTTGTTTAGGAGATACAAGCTAATTTTGTATTATGCTTTATTTCTTCTCTTAAAGTGTTTCCAATACGTACGTATTTGTCTTTACTCTGCAACACTGTATTTCCTTATAACGTGGTATTCTTACATATTCTTTCGAGAGAAAACTCTCCTGTGCATTCTCTTTTGAGGCTACACACTTAGACATACACGCAACACCAAAGCTTTTCGAGTTACAACTTGTTGTTTAGGAAAAACAAGATAATTTCGCACGATGCGAGATTTCCTTAAAACGTGGTTTCTGACAAATTTTGATGAAAGAATTTTCTCCTGTCGGTTCTCGTTTGAGGCTACACTTTTAGACGTACATGTCACACCAAATCTTTTCGAGTTACAACGTGTTGTTTAGGAGATACAAGCTACTTTTTTAAGATGCGTTATTTCTTCTCGTAAAGTGTTTCCAATATGTACTTATTTGTCTTTACTCTGCAAAATTGTATTTCCTTTTAACGTGGTATTCTTACATATTCTTTCGAGAGAAAAGTCTCCTGTGCCTTCTCTTTGGAGGCTCCACGCTTACACATACACGCAACACCAAAGCTTTTCGAGTTACAACATGTTGTTTAGGAAAAAGATGATTTCGTACGATGAGGGATTTCCTTAAAACGTGGTTTTCTGAAAAATTTTGAAGGAAGAAAATTCTCCTGTGGGTTCTCTTTTGATGCTACACATTTACACGTACATGCCACACCAAATCTTTCGAGGTACAACCTTTTGTTTAGGAGATACAAGCTAATTTTCTACGATGTGTTCTTTTCATAAAGTGTTTCCAATACATACATATTTGTCTTTACTCTGCAACATTGTATTTCCTTATAACGTGGTATTCTTACATATTCTTTCGAGAGAAAACTATCCTGTGCGTTCCCTTTTGAGGCTACACACTGAGACATACAGGCAACACCAAAGCTTTTCGAGTTACAACGTGTTGTTTATGAAAAACAAGATAATTTCGCACGATGCAGGATTTCCTTAAAACGTGGTTTTCTGACAAATTTTGAAGAAAGAAAATTCTCCTGTCGGTTCTCTTTTGAGGCTACACGTTTAGACACACACGCCACACCAAATCCTTTCGAGTTACCACGTGTTGTTTAGGAGATACACGCTAATTTTTACGATGCGTTATTTCTTCTCGTAAAGTGTTTCCAATATGTACGTATTTGTCTTTACTCTGCAACACTGTATTTCCTTATAACGTTGTATTCTTACATGTTCTTTCGAGAGAAAACTCTCTTGTGCATTTTTCTTTAGAGGCAACATGCTCAGACATACACGCAACACCAAAGCTTTTCGAGTTACAACGTGTTGTTTAGGAAAAACAAGATAATTTTGCACGATGCGGGATTTCCTTAAAACGTGGTTTTTTGACACATTTTGAAGAAAGAAAATTCTCCTGTGGTTTCTCTTTTGAGGCTACACGTGTAGACGTACGAGCCACACCAAATATTTTCGAGTTACAACGTGTTGTTTAGGAGATACAAGCAAATATTGTATGATGCATTATTTCTTCCCTAAAGTGTTTCCAATATGTACTTATTTGTCTTTACTCTGCAACACTGTATTTTCTTATAACGTGGTATTCTTACATATTCTTTCTAGGGAAAACTCTCCTGTGCATTCTCTTTTGAGGCTACACGCTTAGACAAACACGCAACGCCAAAGCTTTTCGAGTTACAACGTGTTGTTTAGGAAAAACAAGATAATTTCGCACGATGCGAGATTTCCATAAAACGTGGTTTTCTGACAAATTTTGACGAAAGAAAGTTCTCCTGTGGGTTCTCTTTTGAGGCAACACGTGTAGAGGTACGAGCCACACCAAATCTTTTCGAATTATAACCTGTTGTTTAGGAGATACAAGCTAATTTTGTATTATGCTTTATTTCCTCTCCTAAAGTGTTTCCAATACGTTCGTAGTTGTCTTTACTCTGCAACACTGTATTTCCTTATAATGTGGTATTCTTACATATTCTTTCGAGAGAAAACTCTCTTGTGCATTCTCTTTTGAGGCTACACGCTTAGACATACACGCAACACCAAAGCTTTTCGTGTTGCAATGTGTTGTTTAGGAAAAACAAGATAATTTTTCACGATGCGATATTTCCTTAAAACGTGGTTTCTGACAAATTTTGATGAAAGTAAATTCTCCTGTGGGTTCTCGTTTGAGGCTACACTTTTAGACGTACACGTAACACCGAATCTTTTCGAGTTACAACGTGTTGTTTAGGAGATACAAGCTAATGTTGTACGATGCATTATTTCTTTTTGTAAAGTGTTTCCAATATATACTTATTTGTCTTTACTCTGCAACACTGTATTTCCTCATAACGTGGTATTCTTACATATTCTTTCGAGAGAAAACTCTCCTGTGCCTTCTCTTTTGAGGCTCCACGCTTACACATACACGCAATACCAAAGCTTTTGGAGTTACAACATTTTGTTTAGAAAAAAGAAGATGATTTCGCATGATGCGGCATATCCTTAAAATGTGGTTTTCTGAAAAAAATTGACGAAAGAAAATTCTCCTGTGGGTTCTCTTTTGAGGCTACACGTTAAGATGTACATGCCGCACCAAATATTTTCGAGTTACAACGTTTTGTTTAGGAGATACAAGCTAATTTTGTACGATGCATTACTTCTTCTCATAAAGTGTTTCCAATATGTAGGTATTTGTCTTTACTCTGCAACACTGTATTTCCTTATAACGTGGTACTTTTACATATTCTTTCGAGAGAAAACTATCCTGTGCGTTCCCTTTTGAGGCTACACACTGAGACATACAGGCAACACCAAAGCTTTTCGAGTTACAACGTGTTGTTTACGAAAAACAAGATAATTTCGCACGATGCAGGATTTCCTTAAAACGTGGTTTTCTGACAAATTTTGAAGAAAGAAAATTCTCCTGTCGGTTCTCGTTTGAGGCTACACTTTTAGACGTACATGCCACACCAAATCCTTCTAGTTACCACGTGTTGCTTAGGAGATACACGCTAATTTTGTACGATGCGTTATTTCTTCTCGTAAAGTGTTTCCAATATGTACGTATTTGTCTTTACTCTGCAACACTGTATTTCCTTATAAAGTTGTATTCTTACATGTTCTTTCGAGAGAAAACTCTCTTGTGCATTGTCTTTAGAGGAAGCATGCTCAGACATACACGCAACAACAAAGCTTTTCAAGTTACAATGTGTTGTTTAGGAAAAACAAGATAATTTTGCACGATGCGGGATTTCCTTAAAACGTGGTTTTTTGACAAATTTTGACGAAAGAAAATTCTCCTGTGGTTTCTGTTTTGAGGCTACACGTGTAGACGTACGAGCCACACCAAATATTTTCGAGTTACAACGTGTTGTTTAGGAGATACAAGCAAATATTGTACGATGCGTTATTTCTTCCCTAAAGTGTTTCCAATATGTACTTATTTGTCTTTACTCTGCAATATTGTATTTTCTTATAACATGGTATTCTTACATATTCTTTCTAGGGAAAACTCTCCTGTGCATTCTCTTTTGAGGCTACACGCTTAGACAAACAAGCAACGCCAAAGCTTTTCGAGTTACAACGTGTTGTTTAGGAAAAACAAGATAATTTCGCACGATGCGAGATTTCCATAAAACGTGGTTTTCTGACAAATTTTGATGAAAGAAAGTTCTCCTGTGGGTTCTCTTTTGAGGCAACACGTGTAGAGGTACGAGCCACACCAAATCTTTTCGAATTATAACCTGTTGTTTAGGAGATACAAGCTAATTTTGTATTATGCTTTATTTCTTCTCTTAAAGTGTTTCCAATACGTACGTAGTTGTCTTTACTCTGCAACACTGTTTTTCCTTATAATGTGGTATTCTTACATATTCTTTCGAGAGAAAACTCTCCTGTGCATTCTCTTTTGAGGCTACACGCTTAGACATACACGCAACACCAAAGCTTTTCGTGTTGCAATGTGTTGTTTAGGAAAAACAAGATAATTTTTCACGATGCGAGATTTCCTTAAAACGTGGTTTCTGACAAATTTTGATGAAAGTAAATTCTCCTGTGGGTTCTCGTTTGAGGCTACACTTTTAGACGTACACGTCACACCGAATCTTTTCGAGTTACAACGTGTTGTTTAGGAGATACAAGCTAATTTTGTACGATGCATTATTTCTTTTTGTAAAGTGTTTCCAATATATACTTATTTGTCTTTACTCTGCAGCACTGTATTTCCTCATAACGTGGTATTCTTACATATTCTTTCAAGAGAAAACTCTCCTGTGCCTTCTCTTTTGAGGCTCCACGCTTACACATACACGCAATACCAAAGCTTTTGGAGTTACAACATTTTGTTTAGAAAAAAGAAGATGATTTCGCATGATGCGGCATATCCTTAAAATGTGGTTTTCTGAAAAAAATTGACGAAAGAAAATTCTCCTGTGGGTTCTCTTTTGAGGCTACACGTTAAGATGTACACGCCGCACCAAATATTTTCGAGTTACAACGTTTTGTTTAGGAGATACAAGCTAATTTTGTACGATGCATTACTTCTTCTCATAAAGTGTTTCCAATATGTAGGTATTTGTCTTTACTCTGCAACACTGTATTTCCTTATAACGTGGTACTCTTACATATTCTTTCGAGAGAAAACTATCCTGTGCGTTCCCTTTTGAGGCTACACACTGAGACATACAGACAACACCAAAGCTTTTCGAGTTACAACGTGTTGTTTACGAAAAACAAGATAATTTCGCACGATGCAGGATTTCCTTAAAACGTGGTTTTCTGACAAATTTTGAAGAAAGAAAATTCTCCTGTCGGTTCTCCTTTGAGGCTACACGTTTAGACGTACATGCCACACCAAATCCTTTCGAGTTACCACGTGTTGTTTAGGAGATACACGCTAATTTTGTACGATGCGTTATTTCTTCTCGTAAAGTGTTTCCAATATGTACGTATTTGTCTTTACTCTGCAACACTCTATTTCCTTATAACGTTGTATTCTTACATGTTCTTTCGAGAGAAAACTCTCTTGTGCATTGTCTTTAGAGGAAACATGCTCAGACATACACGCAACAACAAAGCTTTTCAAGTTACAATGTGTTGTTTAGGAAAAACAAGATAATTTTGCACGATGCGGGATTTCCTTAAAACGTGGTTTTTTGACAAATTTTGACGAAAGAAAATTCTCCTGTGGTTTCTGTTTTGAGGCTACACGTGTAGACGTACGAGCCACACCAAATATTTTCGAGTTACAACGTGTTGTTTAGGAGATACAAGCAAATATTGTACGATGCATTATTTCTTCCCTAAAGTGTTTCCAATATGTACTTATTTGTCTTTACCCTGCAATACTGTATTTTCTTATAACGTGGTATTCTTACATATTCTTTCTAGGGAAAACTCTCCTGTGCATTCTCTTTTGAGGCTACACGCTTAGACAAACAAGCAACGCCAAAGCTTTTCGAGTTACAACGTGTTGTTTAGGAAAAACAAGATAATTTCGCACGATGCGAGATTTCCATAAAACGTGGTTTTCTGACAAATTTTGACGAAAGAAAGTTCTCCTGTGGGTTCTCTTTTGAGGCTACGCGGGTAGAGGTACGAGCCACACCAAATCTTTTCGAGTTATAACCTGTTGTTTAGGAGATACAAGCTAATTTTGTATTATGCTTTATTTCTTCTCATAAAGTGTTTCCAATACGTACGTATTTGTCTTTACTCTGCAACACTGTATTTCCTTATAACGTGGTATTCTTACATATTCTTTCAAGAGCAAACTCTCCTGTGCATTCTCTTTTGAGGCTACACGCTTAGACATACACGCAACACCAAAGCTTTTCGAGTTAGAACTTGTTGTTTAGGAAAAACAAGATAATTTCGCACGATGCGAAATTTCCTTAAAACGTGGTTTCTGACAAATTTTGATGAAAGCATATTCTCCTGTCGGTTCTCGTTTGAGGCTACACTTTTAGACGTACATGTCACACCAAATCTTTTCGAGTTACAACGTGTTGTTTAGGAGATACAAGCTATTTTTTTACGATGCGTTATTTCTTCTCATAAAGTGTTTCCAATAAGTACTTATTTGTCTTTACTCTGCAACACTGTATTTCCTTATAACGTGGTATTCTTACATATTCTTTCGAGAGAAAACTATCCTGCATGTACCCTTTTGAAGCTACACACTTAGACATACAGGCAACACCAACGCTTTTCCAGTTACATCTTGTTTTTGAAAAACAAGATTATTTCGCACGATGAGTGATTTTCTTAAAATGTGGTTTTCTGACAAATTTTGACAAAAGAAAATTCTCCTGTGGTTTCTCTTTTGATGCTACACGTTTAGACGTACACGCCACACCAAATCCTTTCTAGTTAGCACGTGTTGTTTAGGAGATACAAGCTAATTTTGTATGATGCGTTATTTCTTCTCATAAAGTGTTTCCAATTCGTACTTATTTGTCTTTACTCTGCATCACTGTATTTCCTTATAACATGGTATTCTTACATATTCTTTCGAGGGAAAACTCTCCTGTGCGTTCTCTTTTGAGGCTACATGCTTAGACATACACGCAACTCCAAAGCTTTTCGAGTTACAACGTGTTGTTTAGGAAAAACAAGATAATTTCGCACGATGCGAGATTTCCATAAAACGTGGTTTTCTGAAAAATTTTGACGAAAGAAAGTTCTCCTGTTGGTTCTCTTTTGAGGCTACACATGTAGAGGTACGAGCCACACCAAATCTTTTCGAGTTACAACGTGTTGTTCTTGAGATACAAGCTAATTTTTTACGTTGCTTTATTTCTTCTCTTAAAGTGTTTCCAATACGTACCTATTTGTCTTTACTCTGCAACACTGTATTTCCTTATAACGTGGTATTCTTACATATTCTTTTGAGAGAAAACTCTCCTGTGCGTTCTCTTTTGAGGCTACACGCTTAGACATACACGCAACACCATAGCTTTTCGAGTAACAACGTGTTGTTTAGGAAAAACAAGATAATTAAGATACAAGATAATATCCCACGATGCGAGATTTCCTTAAAACATGGTTTCTGACAAATTTTGATGAAAAAAAATTCTCCTGTGTGTTCTCTTTTGAGGCTACACATTTAGACGTACACGTCACACCAAATCTTTTCGAGTTACAACTTGTTGTTTAGGAGATACAAGCTAATTTTGTATGATGCGTTATTTCTTCTAGTAAAGTGTTTCCAATATGTACTTATTTGTCTTTACTCTGCAAAATTGTATTTCTTTATAACGTGGTATTCTTTCATATTCCTTCGAGAGAAAACTCTCCTGCGCCTTCTCTTTTGAGGCTCCACGCTTACACATACAAGCAACACCAAAGTTTTTTGAGTTACAACATGTTGTTTAGGAAAAACAAGATGATTTCGCACGATGCAGGATTTCCTGAAAACGTGGTTTTCTGACAAATTTTGACGAAAGAAAATTCTCCTGTGGGTTCTCTGTTGAGGCTACATGTTTCGACGTACACTCCACACCAAATCTTTTCGAGTTACAACGTGTTGTTTAGGAGATACAAGCTAATTTTGCAAGATGTGTTAATTCTTCTCTTAAAGTGTTTCCAATATGTAAGTATTTGTCTTTACTCTGCAACACTGTATTTCCTTATAACGTGGTATTCTTACATATTCTTTCTAGAGAAAACTATCCAGTGTGTTCCCTTTTGAGGCTACACACTTAGACATACAGGCAACACCAAAGGTTTTCGAGTTACAACGTGTTGTTTATGAAAACCAAGATAATTTCGCACTATACAGGATTTCCTTAAAACGTGATTTTCTGACAAATTTTGACGAAAGAAAATTCTCCTGTGGGTTCTCTGTCGAGGCTACATGTTTCGACGTACACTCCACACCAAATCTTGTCGAGTTACAATGTGTTGTTTAGAAGATACAAGCTAATATTGTATGATGCGTTATTTCTTCTCCTAAAGTGTTTCCAATACGTACGTATTTGTCTTTCCACTGCAACACTGTATTTCCTTATAACGTTGTATTCTTACATGTTCTTTCGAGACAAAACTCTCCTGTGCATTCTCTTTTGAGGCCACACGTTTAGACATACACGCAACACCAAAGCTTTTCGAATTACAACGTGTTGTTTAGGAAAAACAAGATAACTTTGCACGATACGGGATTTCCTTAAAACGTGGTTTTCTGACAAATTTTGATGAAAGAAAGTTCTCCTGTTTGTGTTCGTTTGAGTCTACACATGTAGACGTATGAGCCACACCAATTCTTTTCGAATTACAACGTGTTGTTTAGGAGATACAAGCAAATATTGTTCGATGCATTATTTCTTCTCATAAAGTGTTTCCAATAAGTACATATTTGTCTTTACTCTGCAACACTTTATTTCCTTATAACGTGGTATTCTTACATATTCTTTCGAGGGAAAACTCTCCTCTGCGTTCTCCTTTGGGGCTACACGCTTAGACATACATGCAACGCCAAAGCTTTTTGAGTTACAACGTGTTGTTTAGGAAAAAAAAGATAATTTCGCACGATGCGATATTTCCATAAAACGTGGTTTTCTGATATATTTTGACGAAAGAAAGTTCTGCCCTGTGTTCTATTTGAGGCTACACGTGTAGAGGTATGAGCCACACCAAATCTTTTTGAGTTACAACGTGTTGTTTAGGAGATACAAGCTAATTTTGTATGATGCGTTATTTCTTCTCGTAAAGTGTTTCCAATATGTACTTACTGTCTTTACTCTGCAAAATTGTATTTCCTTATAACGTGGTATTCTTACATATTCTTTCAAGAGAAAACTCTCCTGTGCCTTCTCTTTTGAGGCTCCACGCTTACACATACACGCAATACCAAAGCTTTTGGAGTTACAACATGTTGTTTAGAAAAAAGAAGATGATTTCGCATGATGCGGGATATCCTTAAAATGTGGTTTTCTGAAAAAATTTGACGAAAGAAAATTCTCCTGTGGGTTCTCTTTTGAGGCTACACGTTTAGACGTACATGCCACACCAAATCCTTTCGAGTTACCACGTGTTGTTTAGGAGATACAAGCTAATTTTTTAAGATGCCTTAATTTTTCTCGTAAAGTGTTTCCAATAAGTATGTATTTGTCTTTACTCTGCAACATTGTATTTCCTTATAACGTGGTATTCTTACATATTCTTTCGAGAGAAAACTTCCTGTGCGTTCTCTTTTGAGGTTACACGCTTAGACATACAGGCAACACCAAACCTTTTCGAGTTACAACGTGTTGTTTAGGAAAAACAAGATAATTTCGCACGATACGCGATTTCCTTAAAACGTGGTTTCTGACAAATTTTGATGAAAGAAAATTCTCCTGTGGGTTCTCTGTTGAGGTTACACGTTTAGACGTACACGTCACACCAAATCTTTTCGAGTTACAACGTGTTGTTTAGGAGATACAAGCTAATATTTTACGATGCGTTATTTCTTCTCGTAAAGTGTTTCCAATATGTACTTATTTGTCTTTACTCTGCAAAATTGTATTTCCTTAACGTGGTATTCTTACATAATCTTTCAAGAGAAAACTCTCCTGTGCCTTCTCTTCTGAGGCTACACACTTAGACATACACGCAACACCAAAGCTTTTCGAATTACAACATGTTGTTTAGGAAAACAAGATGATTTCGCATGATGCGGGATTTCCTTATAACGTGGTTTTCTGAAAAAATTTGAAGAAATAAAATTCTCCTGTGGGTTCTCTTTTGAGGCTACACGTTTAGACGTACACGCCACACCAAATCTTTTCGAGTTACAACGTGTTGTTTCGGAGATACAAGCTAATTTTTTAGGATGCGTTACTTCTTCTTGTAAAGTGTGTCCAATACGTACATATTTGTCTTTACTCTGCAACACTGTATTTCCTAATAACGTGGTATTCTTACATATTCTTTTGACAGAAAACTATCCCGTGCTTTCCCGTTTTAGGCTACACACTTAGACATACAGGCAACACCAAAGCTTTTCGAATTACAACGTGTTGTTTATGAAAAACAAGATAATTTCTCACGATGCGGGATTTCCTTAAAACGTGGTTTTCTGAAACATTTTGACGAAAGAAAATTCTTCAGTGTGTTTTCTTTTGAGGCTACACATTTAGACGTACACGCCACACCAAATCCTTTCGAGTTACCACGTGTTGTTTAGGAGATACAAGCTAATTTTGTACGATGCATTATTTCTTCTCATAAAGTGTTTCCAATACGTACGTATTTGTCTTTACTCTGCAACACTGTATTTCCTTATAAAGTTGTATTCTTACATATTCTTTCGAGAGAAAACTCTCCTGTGCGTTCTCTTTAGAGGCTACACGCTTAGACATACACGCAACGCCAAAACATTTCGAGTTACAATGTGTTGTTTAGGAAAAACAAGATAATTTCGCACGATGCGAGATATCCATAAAACGTGGTTTTCTGAAAAATTTTGAGGGAAGAAAGTTATCCTGTGGGTTCTCTTTTGAGGCTACACGTGTAGAGGTACAAGCCACACCAAATCTTTTCGAGTTACAACGTGTTGTTTAGGAGATACAAGCTAATTTTTTACGATGCGTTACTTCTTCTCTTAAAGTGTTTCCAATAGTATTTGTCTTTACTCTGCAACCCTGTATTTCCTTATAACGTGGTATTCTTACATATTCTTTCGAGAGAAAAGTCTCCTGTGCCTTCTCTTTTGAGGCTACACGCTTAGACATACACGCAACACCAAAGCTTTTCGAGTTACAACGTGTTGTTTAGGAAAAACAAGATAATTTCGCACGATGCAAGATTTCCTTAAAACGTGGTTTCTGACAAATTTTGATGAAAGAAAATTCTCCTGTGGGTTCTCGTTTGAGGCTACACTTTTAGACGTATACGTCACACCAAATCTTTTCGAGTTTCAACGTGTTGTTTAGGAGATACAAGGTAATTTTGAACGATGCGTTATTTCTTCTCGTAAAGTGTTTCCAATATGTACTTATTTGTCTTTACTCTGCAAAATTGTATTTCCTTATAACATGGTATTCTTACATATTCTTTTGAGAGAAAACTCTCCTGTGCCTTCTCTTTTCAGGCTACACACTTACACATCCACGCAACACCAATGCTTTTCGAGTTACAACATGTTGTTTAGGAAAAGGAAGATGATTTCGCACGATGCGGGATTTCCTTAAAACGTGGTGTTCTGAAAAATTTTGAAAAAAGAAAATTCTCCTGTGTGTTCTCTTTTGGGGCTACACATTTAGACGTACACGCCACACCAAATCCTTTCAAGTTACCTCGTAAAGTTTAGGAGATACAAGCTAATTTTGTACGATGCGTTATTTCTTCTGGTAAAGTGTTTCCAATATGTACTTATTTGTCTTTACTCTGCAAAATTGTATTTCCTTATAACGTGGTATTCTTACATATTCTTTCGAGAGAAAACTCTCCTGTGCCTTCTCTTTTGAGGCTTCACGCTTACACATACACGCAACACCAAAGCTTTTTGAGTTACAACATGTTGTTTAGAAAAAGAAGATGATTTCCCACGATGCGGGATTTCCTTAAAACGTGGTTGTCTGAAAAAATTTGAAGAAAGAAAATTCTCCTGTAGGTTCTCTTTTGAGGCTACACGTTTAGACGTGCATGCAACACCAAATCTTTTCGAGTTACAACGTCTTGTTTAGGAGATAAAACCTAATTTTTTACGATGCGTTAATTCTTCTCGTAATGTGTTTCCAATACATACATATTTGTCTTTACTCTGCAACATTGTATTTCCTTATAACGTGGTATTCTTACATATTCTTTCGAGAGAAAACTATCCTGTGCGTTCTCTTTTGAGGTTACACACTTAGACATTCACGCAACACCAAACCTTTTCGAATAAGAACATGTTATTTAGGAAAAACAATATAATTTCGCACGATGCGAGATTTCCTTAAAACGTGGTTTCTGACAAATTTTGATGAAAGAAAATTCACCTGTGGGTTCTCTTTTGAGGCTATACATTTAGACGTACACGTCACACCAAATCCTTTTGAGTTACAACGTGTGGTTTAGGAGATACAAGCTAATTTTGTATGATGCGTTATTTCTTCTTGTAAAGAGTTTCCTATATGTACTTATTTGTCTTTATTCTGAAAAATTGTATTTCCTTATAACGTGGTATTCTTACATATTCTTTCGAGAGAAAACTCTCCTGTGCCTTCTCTTTTGAGGCTCCACGCTTAGACATACACGCAACACTAAAGCTTTTCGAGTTACAACATGTTTTTTAGGAAAAAGAAGGTGATTTCGCACGATGCGGGATTTCCTTAAAACGTGGCTTTCTGAAAAATTTTAACGAAAGAAAATTCTCCTGTGTGTTCTCTTTTGAGGCTACACGTTTAGACGTACAAGCCACACCAAATCTTTTCCAGTTACAACGTGTTGTTTAGGAGATACAAGCTAATTTTGTACGATGCGTTATTTCTTCTCGTAATGTGTTTCCAATATGTACGTACTTGTCTTTACTCTGCAACACTGTATTTCCTTATAATGTGGTATTCTTACATATTCTTTCGAGAAAAAACTCTCCTTTACATTCTGTTTTGAGGCTACATGCTTAGACATACACGCAACACCAAAGCTTTTCGAGTTACAACGTGTTGTTTAGGAAAACAAGATAATTTCGCATGATGCGAGATTTCCTTAAAACGTGGTTGCTGACAAATTTTGATGAAAGAAAATTCTCTTGTGGGTTCCCTTTTGATGCTACATGCTTAGACGTACACGTCACACCAAATCTTTTGGAGTTACAACATGTTGTTTAGGAGACACAAGCTAATTTTGTACGATGCGTTATTTCTTCTTGTAAAGTGTTTCCAATATGTACTTATTTGTCTTTACTCTGCAAAATTGTATTTCCTTATAACGTGGTATTCTTACATAATCTTTCGAGAGAAAACTCTCCTGTGCCTTCTCTTTTGAGGCTCCACGCTTACACATACACGCAACACCAAAGCTTTTCGAGTTACAACATGTTGTTTAGGAAAAAGAAGATGATTTCGCACGATGCGGGATTTCCTTAAAACGTGGCTTTCTGAAAAATTTTGACGAAAGAAAATTCTCCTGTGGGTTCTCTTTTGAGGCTACACGTTTAGACGTACACGGCACACCAAATCTTTTCGAGTTACAACGTGTTGTTACGGAGATACAAGGTAATTTTGTAAGATCAGTTACTTCTTCTCTTAAAGTGTTTCCAATACGTTCTTATTTGTCTTTACTCTGCAACACTGTATTTCCTTATAACGTGGTATTCTTACATATTCGTTCGAGAGAAAACTATCCTGTGTGTTCCCTTTTTAGTCTACACACTTAGACATACAGGCAACACCACAGCTTTCTGAGTTACAACGTGTTGTTTATGAAAAACAAGATAATTTCGCACGATGCGGGATTTCCTTAAAACGTAGTTTTCTGAAAAATTTTGACGAAAGAAAATTCTTCAATGGGTTCTCTTTTGAGGCTACACGTTTAGACGTACACGCCACACCAAATCCTTTCGAGTTACCACGTGTGGTTTAGGAGATACAAGCTAATATTTTAAGATACGTTATTTCTTCTCATTAAGTGTTTCCAACATGTACGTATTTGTCTTTACTCTGCAACACTGTATTTCCTTATAACTTTGTATTCTTACATATTCTTTCGAGAGAAAACTCTCCTGTGCGTTCTCTTTAGAGGCTACACGCTTAGACATACAAGCAACGCCAAAGCTTTTCGAGTTACAATGTGTTGTTTAGGAAAAACAAGATAATTACGCACGATGCGAGATTTCCATAAAACGTGGATTTCTGAAAAATTTTGAGGGAAGAAAGTTCTCCTGTGGGTTCTCTTTTGAGGCTACACATGTAGAGGTACGAGACACACCAAATCTATTCGAGTTACAACGTGTTGTTTAGGAGATACAAGCTAATTTTGCACGATGCGTTATTTCTTCTCTTAAAGTGTTTCCAGTAGTATTTGTCTTTACTCTGCAACAATGTATTTCCTTATAACATGGTATTCTTACATATTCTTTCGAGAGAAAACTTGCCTGTGCGTTCTCTTTTGAGGCTACACTCTTAGACAAATACGCAACGCCAAAGCTTTTCGAGTTACAACGTGTTGTTTAGGAAAACAAGATAATTTCGCACGATGCAGGATTTCCATAAAATGTGGTTTTCTGAAAAATTTTGACGAAAGAAATGTCTCCTGTCTGTTCTCTTTTTAGGCTACACGTGTAGAAGTACGAGCCACACCAAATCTTTTCGAGTTACCATGTGTTGTTTAGGAGATACAAGCTAATTTTGTACGATGTGTTATTTCTTCTCTTAAAGTTTTTACAATACTTACGTAGTTGTCTTTACTCTGCAACACTGTATTCCCTTATAACGTGGTATTCTTACATATTCTTTCCAGAGAAAACTCTCCTGTGCGTTCTCTTTTGAGGCTACACGCTTAGACATACACGAAACGCCAAAGCATTTCGAGTTACAATGTGTTGTTTAGGAAAAACAAGATAATTCCGCACTATGCGAGATTTCCATAAAACGTGGTGTCTGAAAAATTTTGACCAAAGAAAGTTCTCCTGTGGGTTCTCTTTTGAGGCTACACGTGTAGAGGTACGAGCCACACCAAATCTACTCGAGTTACAACGTGTTGTTTAGGAGATACAAGCTAATTTTTTATGATGCTTTATTTCTTCTCTTAAAGTGTTTCCAGTAGTATTTGTCTTTACTCTGCAACACTGTATTTCCTTATAACATGGTATTCTTACATATTCTTTCGAGAGAAAACTCGCCTGTGCGTTCTCTTTTGAGGCTACACACTTAGACAAATATGCAACGCCAAAGCTTTTCGAGTTACAACGTGTTGTTTATAAAAAACAAGATAATTTCGCACGATGCGAGATTTCCATAAAACGTGGTTTTCTGAAAAATTTTGATGAAAGAAAATTCTCCTGTGGGTTCTCGTTTGAGGATACACTTTTAGACGTGCACGTCACACCAAATATTTTCGAGTTACAACGTGTTGTTTAGGAGATACAAGTAAATTTTGTACGATGCGTTATTTCTTCTCATATAGTGTTTCCAATACGTACATATTTGTCTTTACTCTGCAACACTGTATTTCCTTATAACGTGGTATTCTTGCATATTCTTTCGAGAGAAAACTATCCTGTGCGTTCCCTTTTGAGGCTACACACTGAGACATACAGGCAAACCAAAGCTTTTCGAGTTACAACGTGTTGTTTATGAAAAACAAGATAATTTCGCACGATGCGGGATTTCCTTAAAACTTGGTGTTCAGACAAATTTTGACGAAAGAAAATTCTCCTGTGGGTTCTCTTTTGAGGCTACACATTTAGGCATACGAGCCACACCAAATATTTCGAGTTACAACTTGTTGTTTAGGAGATAATAGCAAATTTTGTACGATGCGTTATTTCTTCTTGTAAAGTGTTTCCAATAAGTACTTATCTGTCTTTACTCTGCAACACTATTTCCTTATAACGTGGTATTCTTACATATTCTTTCGAGGGAAAACTCTCCTGTGCGTTCTCTTT
Organism: Apodemus sylvaticus; assembly: GCF_947179515.1. Lineage (NCBI taxonomy): Eukaryota > Metazoa > Chordata > Mammalia > Rodentia > Muridae > Apodemus > Apodemus sylvaticus. The sequence continues at coordinate 227,356 of NW_026263007.1, forward strand.
GGAGGCTACATTCTTAGACATACACGCAACGCCAAATCTTTTCGAGTTACAAAGTGTTGTTTAGGAAAAACAAGATAATTTCGCACGATGCGAGATTTCCATAAAACGTGGTTTTCTGAAAACTTTTGACAACAGAAAGTTCTCCTGTGGGTTCTCTTTTGAGGCTACATGTTTAGACGTACACGTCACACCAAATCTTTTCGAGTTACAACGTGTTGTTTAGGAGATACAAGCTAAACTTGTACGATGAGTTATTTCTTCTCATAAAGTGTTTCCAATAAGTACTTATTTGTCGTTACTCTCCAAAATTGTATTTCCTTATAACGTGGTATTCTTACATATTCTTTCGAGAGAAAACTCTCCTGTGCCTTCTCTTTTGAGGCTCCACGCTTACACATACAAGCAACAGCAAAGCTTTTCGAGTTACAACATGTTGTTTAGGAAAAAGAAGATGATTTCGCATAATGCGGGATTTCCTTAAAAGGAGGTTTTCTGAAAAATTTGACGAAAGAAAATTCTCCTGTGGGTTCTCTTTTGAGGCTACACATTTAGACATACAGGCCACACCAAATCATGTCGAGTTACAACGTGTTGTTTAGGAGATACAAGCTAATTTTTTACGATGTGTTAATTATTCTCTTAAAATGTTTCTAATACATACGCATTTGTCTTTACTCTGCAACATTGTATTTCCTTATAACGTGGTATTCTTACATATTCTTTCGATAGAAAACTATCCTGTGTGTTCCCCTTTGAGGCTACACACTTTGACATACAGGCAACACCAAAGCATTTCGGGTTACAACGTGTTGTTTATGAAAAACTAGATAATTTCGCACGATGCGGGATTTCCTTAAAACGTGGTGTTCTGACACATTTTGACGAAAGAAAATTCTCCTGTGGGTTCTCTTTTGAGGCTACACGTTTAGAGGTACACGCCACACCAAATCCTTTCGAGTTACCACGTGTTGTTTAGGAGATACAAGCTAATTTTGTACGATGTGTTATTTCTTCTCGTAAAGTGTTTCCAAACGTACGTATTTATCTTTACACTGCAACACTGTATTTCCTTATAATGTTGAATTCTTACATGTTCTTTCGAGAGAAAACTCTCCTGTGCATTCTCTTTAGAGGCTACATGCTCACACATACATGCAACACCAAAGCTTTTCGAGTTACAACGTGTTGTTTAGGAGATAGAAGCTAATTTTGTATAATGCGTTATTTCTTCTCGTAAAGTGTTTCCAATACGTATGTATTTGTCTTGACTCTGCAACACTGTATTTCCTTATAACTAGGTGTTCTTACATATTCTTTCAAGAGAAAACTATCCTGTGCCTTCTTTTTTGAGGCTACACACTTAGACATATGCGCAACACCAAAGTTTTTTGAGTTGCAACGTGTGGTTTAGGAAAAACCAGATAATTTCGCAAGATGTGGGATTTCCTTAAAACGTGATTGTCTGAAAAATTTTGAGGAAAGAAAATTGTCCTGTGGGTTCTCTTTTGAGGCTACACGTTTAGAAGTACAGGCCACACCAAATCTTTTCGAGTTAAAACGTGTTGTTTAGGAGATACAAGCTAATTTTGTACGATGCGTTATTTCTTCTCGTAAAGTGTTTCCAATACGTACGTATTTGTCTTTACTCTGCAACACTGTATTTCCTATTAACGTGGTATTCTTACATATTCTTTCGAGAGAAAACTCTCCTGTGCCTTCTCTTTTGAGGTTACACACTTAGACATACACGCAACACGAAAGCTTTTCGAGTTACAAGGTGTTGTTTAGGAAAATCAAGATAATTTCGCACGATGCGGGATTTCCTTAAAATGTGATTTTCTGAAAAATTTTGACGAAAGAAAATTCTCCTATAAGTTCTCTTTTGAGGCTACACGTTTAGACGTACACGCCACACCAAATCTTTTCGAGTTACAACGTGTTGTTTAGAAGATACAAGCAAATATTTTATGATGCGTTATTTCTTCTCGTAAACTGTTTCGAATACGTACGTATTTGTCTTTACTATGCAACACTGTATTTCCTTATAACGTGGTATTCTTACATATTCTTTCGAGAGAAAACTCTCCTGTGTGTTCTCTTTGAGGCTACACGCTTAGACATACACGCAGCACCAAAGATTTTCGAGTTACAACGTGTTGTTTAGGAAAAACAAGATAATTTCGCACGATATGGGATTTCGTTAAAACCTGGTTTTCTGACAAATTTTGAACAAAGAAAATTCTCCGGTCGGTTCTCTTTTGAGGCTACACGTTTAGAGGAATATGCCACACCAAATCTTTTCGAGTTACAACGTGTTGTTTTGGAGATACAAGCTAATTTTGTAAGATACGTTATTTCTTCTCCTAAAGTGTTTCCAATACATACGTATTTGTCTTTATTGTGCAACACTGTATTTCCTTATAACGTGGTATTCTTGCATATTATTTTGAGAGAAAACTCTCCTGTGCCTTCTCTTTTGAGGCTACATGCTTAGACATACACGAAACACCAAAGCTTTTCGAGTTACAACGTGTTGTTTAGGAAAAACAAGATAATTTCGCATGATGCGGGATTTCCTTAAAACGTGGTTTTCTGACAAATTTTGACGAAAGAAATTTCTCCTGTGGGTTCTCTTTTGAGGCTACATGTTTAGACGTACACACCACGCCAAATATTTTCGAGTTACAACGTGTTCTTTAGGAGAAACAAGCTAATTTTGTACGATGCATTATTTCTTCTCGTAAAGTGTTTCCAATACGTACGTATTTGTCTTTATTTTGCAACACTATATTTCCTTATAACGTGGTATTCTTATATATTCTATCGAGAGAAAACTCTCCTATGCATTCTCTTTTGAGGCTACATGCTTAGACATACATGAACACCAAAGCTTTTCGAGTTACAACGTGTTGTTTAGGAAAAACAAGATAAGTTCGCACGATGAGGGATTTCCTTAAAACGTGGTTTTCTGACAAATTTTGAAGAAAGAAAATTCTCCTGTGGGTTCTCTTTTGAGGCTACACGTTTAGACGCACACGCCACACCAAATATTTTCGAATTACAACGTGTTGTTTAGGAGATACAAGCTAATTTTGTACCATGCGTCATTTCTTCTCGTAAAGTATTTACAATTACTACCTATTTATCTTTACTCTGCAACACTGTATTTCCTTATAACGTGGTATTCCTACATATTCTTTCGAGAGAAAACTCTCCTGTGTCCTCTTTTGAGGCTACACGCTTAGACATACACGCAACACCAAAGCTTTTCGAGTTACAACGTGTAGTTTAGGAAAAACAAGGTAATTTCGCACGATGAGGTATTTCCTTAGAACATGGTTTTCTAACAAATTTTGAGGAAAGAAAATTCTCTTGTCGGTTCTCTTTTGAGGCTACACGTTTAGATGTACACGCCACACGAAATCTTTTCGAGTTACAACGTGTTGGTTAGGAGATACAAGCTAATTTTGTACGATGCGTTATTTCTTCTCGTAAAGTGTTTCCAATACGTACGTATTTGTCTTTATGCTGCAACACTGTATTTCCTTATAACGTGGTATTCTTACATATTCTTTCGACAGAAACTCTCCCGTGAATTCTCTTTTGAGGCCACACGCTTAGACATACATGCAACACCAAAGCTTTTCGAATTACAACGTGTTGTTTAGGAGAAACAAGATAATTTCGCACGATGCGGGATTTCCATAAAACGTGGGTTTCTGACAAATTTTGACGAAGGAAAATCCTCCTGTGGTTTCTCTTTTGAGGCTACACGTTTAGCCGTACATGCCACACCAAATCCTTTCGAGTTACAACGTGTTGTTTAGGAGATACAAGCTAATTTTGTATGATGCATTATATCTTTTCGTAAAGTTTTTTCCAATACTTATGTATTTGTCTTTAGTCTGCAACACTGTATTTCCTTATAACGTGGTATTCTCACATATTGTTTCGAGAGAATACTCTACTGTGCGTTCTCTTTTGAGGCTACAAGCTTAGATATACACGCAACACCAAAGCTTTTTTGAATTACAACGTGTTGTTTAGGAAAAACAAGATAATTTTGCAGGATGCAGGATTTCCTTAAAACGTGGTTTTCTCACAAATTTTGACGAAAGAAAATTCTCCTGTTCGTTGTCTTTGAGGCTACACTTTTAGACGTACACGCCAAACCAAATCTTTTCGAGTTACCACTTGTTGTTTAGGAGATACAAGTTAATAATTTATGATGCGTTATTTCTTCTCGTAAAGTGTTTCCAATATGTACGTTTTTGTCTTTACTCTGCAACACTGTATTTCCTTATAACGTGGTATTCTTACATGTTCTTCCGAGAGAAAACTCTCCTGTGCATTCTCTTTTGAGGCTACACGCTTAGACATACACGCAACACCAAAGCTTTTCGAGTTACAACGTGTTGTTTAGGAAAAACAAATAATTTCGCACGATGCGGGATTTCCTTAAAACGTGGTTTTCTGACAAATTTTGACGAAAGAAAATTCTCCTGTTGGTTCTCTTTTGAGGCTACACGTTTAGACTTACATGCCAAACCAAATCTTTTCGAGTTACAACGTGTTGTTTAGGAGATAAAAGCTAATTTTTAATAATGCATTATTTCTTCTCGTAAAGTGTTCCCAATATGTACGTATTTGTCTTTACTCTGCAAAATTGTATTTCCTAATAGCGTGGTGTTCTTACATATTCGTTCGAGAGAAAACTCTCCTGTGCCTTCTCTTTTGAGGCTCCACGTTTAGACATACACGCAACACTAAAGCTTTTCGAGTTACAACATGTTGTTTAGGAAAAAGAAGATGATTTCGCACGATGCAGGATTTCCTTAAAACGTGGTTTTCTCAAAAATTTTGAAGAAAGAAAATTCTCCTGTGGGTTCTCTTTTGAGGCTACACGTTTAGACATACACGCCACACCAGATCTTTTTGAGTTACAACGTTTTGTTCAGGAGATACATGTTAATTTTTTACTATGCGTTAATTCTTCTAGTAAAGTGTTTCCAATACGTACGTGTTTATCTTTACTCTGCAACATTGTATTTCCTTATAACGTGATATTCTTACATATTCTTTCGAGAGAAAACTCTCCTTTGCGTTCTCTGTTGAGGCTACACGCTTAGACATACATGCAACACCAAAGCTTTTCGAGTTACAACGTGTTGTTTAGGAAAAACAAGATAATTTCGCACGATGCGAGATTTCCTTAAAACGTGGTTTCTGACAAATTTTGATGAAAGAAAACTCTCCTGTGGGTTCTCTTTTGAGGGTACACGTTTAGACATACACGTCACACCAAATGTTTTCGAGTAACAACGTGTTGTTTAGGAGATACAAGCTAATTTTTTAAGATGCGTTATTTCTTCTCGTAAAGTGTTTCCAATATGTACTTATTTGTCTTTACTCATCAAAATTTTATTTCCTTATAACGTGGTATTCTTACATATTCTTTCAAGAGAAAACTCTCCTGTGCCTTCTCTTTTGAGGCTCCACGCTTAGACATACGCGCAACACCAAAGCTTTTCGAGTTACAGCTTGTTGTTTAGGAAAAAGAAGATGATTTCGCACGATGCGGGATTTCCTTAAAACGTGGTTTTCTGAAAAATTTAACGAAAGAAAATTCTCCTGTGGGTTCTCTTTTGAAGCTACACATTTAGACGTACACGCCGCACCAAATCTTTTCGAGTTACAACGTGTTGTTTAGGAGATACAAGCTAATTTTGTACGATGCGTTATTTCTTCTCGTAAAGTTTTCCAATACGTACATATTTTTCTTTACTCTGCAACACTGTATTTCCTTATAACTTGGTATTCTTACATATTCTTTCGAGAGAAAACTATCCTGTGCGTTCCCTTTTGAGGCTACACACTTAGACATACAGGCATCACCAAAGCTTTTCGAGTTACAACGTGTTGTTTATGAAAATCAAGATTATTTCGCACGATGCGTGATTTCCTTAAAATGTGGTTTTCTCACAAATTTTGACGAAAGAAAATTCTCCTGTGGGTTCTCTTTTGAGGCTACACGTTTAGACGTACACGCCACACCAAATCCTTTCGAGTTACCACGTGTTGTTTAGGAGATACAAGCTAATTTTTTATGATGCGTTATTTCTTCTCGTAAAGTGTTTCCAATACGTACTTATTTCTCTTTACTCTGCAACATTGTATTTCCCTAATACGTGGTATTCTTACATATTCTTTCGAGGGAAAACTCTCCTGTGTGTTCTCTTTTGAGGCTACATGCTTACACATACACGCAACGCCAAAGCTTTTCGAGTTACAACGTTTTGTTTAGGAAAAAGAAGATAATTTCGCACGATGCGAGATTTCCATAAAACGTGGTTTTCTGAAAAATTTTGACCAAAGAAATTCTCCTGTGCATTCTCTTTTGAGGCTACACGTGTAGTCGTAGGAGCCAAAACAAATCTTTTCGAGTTACAACGTGTTGTTTAGAAGATACAAGCTATTTTTTACGATGCATTATTTCTTCTCTTAAAGTGTTTCCAATACGTACGTATTTGTCTTTACTCTGCAACACTGTATTTCCTCATAACGTGGTATTCTTACATATTCTTTCGAGAGAAAACTCTCCTGTCCGTTCTCTTGTGAGGCTACACGCTTAGACATACACGTAACAGCAAAGCTTTTCGAGATACAACATGTTGTTTAGGAAAAACAAGATAATTTCGCACGATGCAAGATTTCCTTAAAACGTGGTTTCTGACAAATTTTGATGAAAGAAAATTCTCCTGTGTGTTCTCTTTTGAGGCTACAGGTTTAGACGTACATGTCACAGCAGATCTTTTCGAGTTACAACGTGTTGTTTAGGAGATACAAGCTAATTTTGTATGAAGCAGTATTTCTTTTACTAAAGTGTTTCCAATATGTACTTATTTGTCTTTACTCTGCAAAATTGTATTTTCTTATAACGTGGTATTCTTACAGATTCTTTCGAGAGAAAACTCTCCTGTGCGTTCTCTTTTGAGGCCACACCTTTAGACATACACGCAACACCAAAGCTTTTCGAGTTACAACGTGTTGTTTAGGAAAAACAAGATAATATTGCACGATGCGGGATTACCTTAAAACGTGGTTTTCTGACAAATTTTGACGAAAGAAAGTTACCCTGTTGGTGTTCTTTTGAGTCAACACGTGTAGACGTACGAGCCACACCAAATCTTTTCTAGTTACAACGTGTTGTTTAGGAGATACAAGCAAATTTTGTACGATGCGTTATTTCTTCTCATAAAGTGTTTCCAATACGTACGTATTTGTCTTTACTCTGCAACACTGTATTTCCTTATAACGTGGTATTCTTACATATTCTTTCGAGGGAAAACTCTCCTGTGCATTCTCTTTTGAGGCTACATGCTTAGACATACATGCAACCCCAAAGCTTTTCGAGTTACCACTTGTTGTTTAGGAAAAACAAGATAATTTCGCAGGATGCGAGATGTCCATAAAACATGGTTTTCTGACATATTTTGACGAAAGAAAGTTCTCCTGTGGGTTCTCTTTTGAGGCTACACGTGTGGAGGTATGGGCCACACCAAATCTTTTCGAGTTGCAACGTGTTGTTTAGGAGATACAAGCTAATTTTGTACGATGCGTTATTTCTTCTCGTAAAGTGTATCCAATATGTACGTATTTGTCTTTACTCTGCAACACTGTATTTCCTTATAACGTGGTATTCTTATATATTCTTTCCAGAGAAAACTCTCCTGTGCGTTCTCTTTTGAGGTGACACGCTTAGACATACACGCAACACCAAAGCTTTTCGAGTTACAACGTGTTGTTTAGGAAAAACAAGATAATTTCGCACGGTGCGAGATTTCATTAAAACGTGGTTTCTGACAAATTGGATGAAGGAAAATTCTCCTGTGGGTTCTCTTTTGAGGCTGCACGTTTAGACGTACACTTCACACCAAATCTTTTTGAGTAACAAGTTGTTGTTTAGGAGATACAAGCTAATTTTGTACGATGCGTTATTTCTTCTCGTAAAGTGTTTCCAATATGTACTTATGTGTCTTTACTCTGCAAAATTGTATTTCCTTTTAACGTGGTATTCTTACATATTCTTTCGAGAGAAAACTATCCTGTGCCTTCCCTTTTGAGGCTCCATGCTTACACAAACACACAACGCCAAAGCTTTTTGAGTTACAATGTGTTGTTTAGGAAAAACAAGATTATTTCGCACGATGCCAGATTTCCATAAAACGTGGTTTTCTGAAAAATTTTGACGAAAGAAAGTTCTCTTGTGGGTTCTCTTTTGAGGCTGCACGTGTGGAGGTATGAGCCACACCAAATCTTTTCGAGCTACAACGTGTTGTTTAGGAGATACAAGCTAATGTTTTACAATGCATTATTTCTTCTCTTAAAGTGTTTCCAATACGTACATATTTGTCTTTACTCTGCAACACTGTATTTCCTTATAACGTGGTATTCTTACATATTCTTTCGAAAGAAAACTCTCCTTTGAGTTCTCTTTTGAGGTTACACGCTTAGACATACACGCAACACCAAAGCTTTTCGAGTTACAACGTGTTCTTTAGGAAAAACAAGATAATTTCGCACGATGCGAGATTCCCTTAAAACGTGGTTTCTGACAAATTTTGACGAAAGAAAATTCTCCTGTGGGTTCTCTTTTGAGGCTACACGTTTAGACGTACACATCACACCAAATCTTTTCGAGTTACAACGTGTTGTTTAGGAGATACAAGCTAATTTTGTACGATGCGTTATTTCTTCTCGTAAAGTGTTTCCAATATGTACTTATTTGTCTTTACTCTGCAAAATTGTATTTCCTTATAACGTGGTATTCTTACATATTCTTTCGAGAGAAAACTCTCCTGTGCCTTCTCTTTTGAGGCTCCATGCTTACACAAACACGCAACGCCAAAGCTTTTTGAGTTACAATGTGTTGTTTAGGAAAAACAAGATAATTTCCCACGATGCCAGATTTCCATAAAACGTGGTTTTCTGAAAAATTTTGAAGAAAGAAAGTTCTCCTGTGGGTTCTTTTTCGAGGCTACACGTGTAGAGGTAAGAGCCATACCAAATCTTTTCGAGTTACAACGTGTTATTTAGGAGATACAAGCTAATGTTGTACGATGCGTTATTTCTTCTCTTAAAGTGTTTCCAATAAGTACATATTTGTCTTTACTCTGCAACACTGTATTTCCTTATAACGTGGTATTCTTACATATTCTTTCGAGAGAAAACTCTCCTGTGAGTTCTCTTTTGAGGCTACAAGCTTAGACATACACGCAACACCAAAGCTTTTCCAGTTACAACCTATTGTTTAGGAAAAACAAGATAATTTTGCACGATGCGAGATTTCTTTAAAACGTGGTTTCTGACAAAATTTGATGAAAGAAAATTCTCCTGTGAGTTCTCTTTTGAGGCTACACATGTAGACGTACACGTCACACCAAATCTTTTTGAGTTACAACGTGTTGTTTAGGAGATACAAGCTAATTTTGTACGATGCGTTATTTCTTCTCATAAATTGTTTCCAATACGTACTTATTTGTATTTAGTCTGCAACACTGTATTTCCTTATAACGTGGTATTCTTACATATTCTTTGAGGGAAAACTCTCCTGTGCGTGCTCTTTTGAGGCTACATGCTTAGACATACACGCAACGACAACGATTTTCGAGTAACAACGTGTTGTTTAGTAAAAACAAGATAATTTCGCACGATGCGAGATTTCCATAAAACGTGGTTTTCTGAAAAATTTTGACGAAAGAAAATTCTCCTGTGGGTTCTCTTTTGAGGCTACACGTGTAGGGGTACGAGCCACACTAAATCTTATCGAGTTACAAGGTGTTGTTTAGGAGATACAAGCTAATTTTGTACGATGCTTTAATTCTTCTTGTAAAGTGTTTCCAATACGTATGTATTTGTCTTTACTCTGCAACACTGTATTTCCTTATAACATGGTATTCTTACATATTCTTTCGAGAGAAAACTCTCCTGTGTGTTCTCTTTTGAGGCTACACGCTTAGACATACACGCACCACAAAAGCTTTTCGAGTTACAACGTGTTGTTTAGGAAAAACAAGATAATTTCGCACGATGCGAGATTTCCATAAAACGTGGTTTCTGACAAATTTTGATGAAAGAAAATTCTCCTGTGGGTTCTCTTTTGAGGCTACACATTTAGACGTACATGTCACACCAAATCTTTTTGTTGTTTAGGAGATACAAGCTAATTTTCTATGATACATTATTTCTTATTGTAATGTGTTTCCAATAAGTTCTTATTTGTCTTTACCCTGCAAAATTGTATTTTCTTATAACGTGGTATTCTTACATATTCTTTCAAGAGAAAACTCTCCTGTGCCTTCTCTTTTGAGGCTCCACGCTTACACATACACGCAACACCAAAGCTTTTCGAGTTACAACATGTTGTTTAGGAAGAAGATGATATCGCACGATGCGGGATTTCCTTAAAACGTGGTTTTCTGACAAATTTTGACGAAAGAAAATTCTCCTTTGGGTTCTCTTTTGAGGCTACATTTTTAGATGTACACGCCACACCAAATTTTTTCGAGTTACAGCGTGTTGTTTAGGAGATACAAGCTAATTTTGTACGATGCGTTAATTCTTCTAGTAAAGCGTTTCCAATATGTATGTATTTGTCTTTACGCTGCAACACTGTATTTCCTTATCACGTGGTTTTCTTACATATTGTTTTGAGAGAAAACTATACTGTGCGTTCCCTTTTGAGGCTACACACTTAGACATACAGGCAACACCAAAGCTTTTCGAGTTACAACGTGTTTTTATGAAAAACAAGATAATTTCGCACGATGCGAGATTTCCTTAAAACGTGGTGTTCTGACAACTTTTGAGGAAAGAAAATTCTCCTGTGGGTTCTCTTTTGAGGCTACACGTTTAGACGTGCACGCAATCCCGAATCATTTCGAGTTACCATGTGTTGTTCAGGAGATACAAGCTAATTTTGTACGATGCGTTATTTCTTCTTGTAAAGTGTTTCCAATAAGTATGTATTTTCTTTAGTGTGCAATACTGTATTTCCTAATAACGTGGTATTCTTACATATTCTTTTGACAGAAAACTCTCCTGTGCCTTCTCTTTTGAGGCTACACGCTTAGACATACACGCAACACCAAAGATTTTCGAGTGACACCGTGATGTTCAGGAAAAACAAGATAATTTCGCACGATGTGGGATTTCCTTAAAACGTGGTTTTCTGACAAATTTTGACGAAAGAAAATTTTCCTGTGGGTTCTCTTTTGAGGCTGCACATTTAGACGTACACACCACACCAAATCTTTTCGAGTTACAACGTGCTGTTTAGGAGTTACAAGCTAATTTTTTATGATGCATTATTTCTTCTCATAAAGTTTAAGTGTTTCCAATATGTACATATTTGTGTTTACTCTGCAACATTGTATTTCCTCATAACGTGGTATTCTTACATATTCTTTCGAGTGAAAACTGTCCTGTGCGTTCTCTTTTGAGGCTACACGCTTAGACATACACGCAACACCAAAGCTATTCGAGTTACAACGTGTTGTTTAGGAAAAACAAGATAATTTCGCACGATGTGGGATTTTCTAAAATCGTGGTTTTCTGAAAAAAATTTGACCAAAGAAAATACTCCTGTGGGTTCTCTTTTGAGGCTACACGTTTAGATGTACACGTCACACCAAATCTTTTCGAGTTATAACGTGTAGTTTAGGAGATACATGCTAATTTTGTATGATGCATTATTTCTTCTCGTAAAGTGTTTCCAATACGTACGTATTTGTCTTTACTCTGCAACACTGTATTTCCTTATAACGTGGTATTCTTGCATATTCTTTCGAGAGAAAATTCTCCTGTGCCTTCTCATTTGAGGCTACATGCTTAGACATACACGCAAAACCAAATCTTTTTGATTTACACGTGTTGATTAGGAAAAACAATATAATTTCGCATGATGCGGGCTTTCCTTAAAACGTGGTTTTCTTACAAATTTTGACGAAAGAAAATTCTCCTGTGGGTTCTCTTTTGAGGCTACACGTTTAGACGTACACACCACACCAAATCTTTTCGAGTTACAACGTGCTGTTTAGGAGTTACAAGCTAATTTTTTATGATGCATTATTTCTTCTCGTAAAGTTTAAGTGTTTCCAGTATGTACATATTTGTCTTTACTCTGCAACATTGTATTTCCTCATAACGTGGTATTCTTACATATTCTTTCGAGAGAAAACTGTCCTGTGCGTTCTCTTTTGAGGCTACACGCTTAGACATACACGCAACACCAAAGCTATTCGAGTTACAACGTGTTGTTTAGGAAAAACAAGATAATTTCGCACGATGTGGGATTTTCAAAATCGTGGTTTTCTGAAAAAAACTTGACCAAAGAAAATACTCCTGTGGGTTCTCTTTTGAGGCTACACGTTTAGATGTACACGTCACACCAAATCTTTTCGAGTTATAACGTGTAGTTTAGGAGATACATGCTAATTTTGTACGATGCATTATTTCTTCTCGTAAAGTGTTTCCAATACGTACGTATTTGTCTTTACTCTGCAACACTGTATTTCCTTATAACGTGGTATTCTTGCATATTCTTTCGAGAGAAAATTCTCCTGTGCCTTCTCATTTGAGGCTGCATGCTTAGACATACACGCAAAACCAAATCTTTTTGATTTACACGTGTTGATTAGGAAAAACAATATAATTTTGCATGATGCGGGCTTTCCTTAAAACGTGGTTTTCTTACAAATTTTGACGAAAGAAAATTCTCCTGTGGGTTCTCTTTTGAGGCTACACGTTTAGACGTACACGCCACACCAAATCATTTCGAGTTAAAACGTGTTGTTTAGGAGATACAAGCTTGTACGAAGCGTTATTTCTTCTCGTAAAGTGTTTCCAATACGAATGTATTTGTCTTTACTCTGCAACAATGTATTTCCTTATAACGTGGTATTCTTACATATTCTTTATAGAGAAAACTCTCCTGTGCCTTCTCTTTTGAGGCTACACGCTTAGACATACACGCAACACCAAAGCTATTCGAGTTAGGATGTTTTGTTTGGGAAAACCAAGATAATTTCGCAGGATGCGGGATTTCCTTAAAACGTGGTTTTCTGAAAAATTTTGACGAACGAAAATTCTCCTGTGGGATCTCTTTTGAGGCTACACGATTAGACGCACACACCACACCAAATATTTTCGAGTTACAACGTGTTGTTTAGGAGATACAAGCTAATTTTTTACGATGCTTTATTTCTTCTCGTAAAGTGTTTCCAATACATACGTATTTGTCTTTACTCTGCAACACTGTATTTCCTTATAACGTGGTATTCTTACATATTCTTTCGAGAGAAAACTCTCCTGTGCGTTCTCTTTTGAAGGCTACATGCTTAGACATACAAGCAACACCAAAGCACACGAGTTACAACGTGTTGTTTAGGAAAAACAAGATAATTTCGCACGATGCGGGATTTCCTAAAATCGTGGTTTTCTGAAAAAATTTTGACGAAAGAAAATACTCCTGTGGGTTCTCTTTTGAGGCTACACGTTTAGATGTACACGCCACACCAAATCTTTTCGAGTTATAACGTGTAGTTTAGGAGATACAAGCTAATTTTTTGCGATGCATTATTTCTTCTTGTAAAGTGTTTCCAATATGTACGTATTTGTCTTTACTCTGCAACACTGTATTTCTTTTTAACGTGGTATTCTTACATTTTCTTTAAGGGAAAACTCTCTTCCTATGCCTTCTCTTTTGCGGCTACATGCTTAGACATACTCGCAACACCAAAGCTTTTCGAGTTACGACCGGTTGTTTAGGAAAAACAAGATAATTTCGCATGATGCGGGATTTCCTTAAAATGTGGTTTACGGACCAATTTTGACGAAAGAAAATTCTCCTGTGGCTTCTCTTTTGAGGCTACACGTTTAGACATATAGGCCATACCAAATCTTTTCGAGTTACAACGTGTTGTTTAGGAGATACAAGCTAATTTTGTACGATGCGTTATTTCTTCTCTTAAAGTGTTTCCAATACGTATGTATTTGTCTTTACTCTGCAACACTGTATTTCCTTATAACGTGGTATTCTTACATATTCTTTCGAGAGAAAACTCTCCTGTGAGTTCTCTTTTGAGGCTACAAGCTTAGACATACAGGCAACACCAAAGATTTTCCAGTTACAACCAGTTGTTTAGGAAAAACAAGATAATTTTGCACGATGCGAGATTTCTTTAAAACGTGGTTTCTGACAAATTTTGATGAAAGAAAATTCTCCTGTGGGTTCTCTTTTGAGGCTACACGTTTAGACGTACACGTCACACCAAATCTTTTCGAGTTACAACGTGTTGTTTAGGAGATACAAGCTAATTTTGTACGATGCGTTATTTCTTCTCGTAAAGTGTTTCCAATATGTACTTATTTGTCTTTACTCTGCAAAATTGTATTTCCTTATAACATGGTATACTTACCTATTCTTTTGAGAGAAAACTCTCCTGTGCCTTCTCTTTTGAGGCTCCATGCTTACACATACACGCAACACCAAAGCTTTTCGAGTTACAACATGTTGTTTAGGAAAAACAAGATGATTTCGCACGATGCGGGATTTCCTTAAAACGTGGTTTTCTGAAAAATTTTGACGAAAGAAAATTCTCCTGTGGGTTCTCTTTTGAGGCTACACGTTTAGACGTACATGCCATACCAAATCTTTTCGAGTTACAACGTGTTGTTTAGGAGATACAAGTTAATTTTTTACGTTGCATTAATTCTTTTCGTAAAGTGTTTCCCATACGTACATATTTGTCTTTATTCTGCAACTTTGTATTTCCTTATAAGGTGGAATTCATGCATATTCTTTCGAGAGAAAACTATCCTGTGCGTTCCCTTTTGAGGCTACACACTTAGACATACAGGCAACACCAAAGCTTTTCGAGTTACAATGTGTTGTTTATGAAAAACAAGAAAATTTCGCAAGATGCGGGATTTCCTTAAAACGTGGTTTTAGGAAAAATTTTGACGAAAGAAAATTCTCCTGTGGGTTCTCTTTTGAGGTTACCTGTATAGACGTACACGCCACACCAAATCCTTTCGAGTTACCACGTGTTGTTTAGGAGATACAAGCTAATTTTGTACGATGCGTTATTTTTTCTCGTAAAGTGTTTCCCTTATGTACATATTTGTCTTTACTCTGCAACACTGTATTTCCTTATGACATTGTATTCTTACATGTTCTTTCGAGAGAAAACTCTCCTGTGCATTCTCTTTAGAGACTACATGCTCAGACATTCACACAACACCAAAGCTTTTCGAGTTACAACGTGTTGTTAAGGAAAAACAAGATAATTTTGCACGATGTGGGATTTCCTTAAAACGTGGTTTTTTGACAAATTTTGACGAAAGAAAGTTCTCCTGTCGGTTCTCTTTTGAGGCTACACGTGTAGAGGTACGAGCCACACCAAATATTTTTGAGTTACAACGTGTTGATTAGGAGATACAAGCAAATATTGTATGATGCGTTATTTCTTCTCGTAAAGTGTTTCCAATATGTACTTATTTGTCTTTACTCTGCAACACTGTATTTCCTTATAACGTGGTATTCTTACATATTCTTTCGAGGGAAAACTCTCCTGTACATTCTCTTTTGAGGCTAGAAGCTTAGACAACCACGCAACTCCAAAGCTTTTCGAGTTACCACGTGTTGTTTAGGAAAAAGAAGGAAATTTTGCACGATGCGAGATTTCCATAAAACGTGGTTTTCTGAAAAATTTTGACGAAAGAAAATTCTCCTGTGGGTTCTATTTTGATGCTACACGTTTAGACACACACGCCACACCAAATCTTTTCGGGTTATAACGTGTTGTTTAGGAGATACAAGCTAATTTTGTACGATGCGTTATTTCTTCTCTTAAAGATTTCCAATACGTACGTAGTTGTCTTTACTCTGCAACACGGTATTTCCTTATAACGTGGTATTCTTACATATTCTTTCGAGAGAAAACTCTCCTGTGCGTTCTCTTTTGAGGCTACAAGCTTAGAAATACACGCAACACCAAAGCTTTTCGAGTTACAACGTGTTGTTTAGGAAAAACAAGATAATTTCGCACGATGCGAGATTTCCTTAAAATGTGGTTTTCTGACAAATATTGACGAAAGAAAATTCTCCTATGGGTTTTCTTTTGAGGCTACACGTTTAGACATACATGCCACACCAAGTCTTTTCGAGTTACAACGTGTTGTTGAGGAGATACAAGCTATTTTTTGCGATGTGTTATTTTTTCTCATAATGTTAAAGTGTTTCCAATATGTACGTATTTGTCTTTACTCTGCAACACTGTATTTCCTTATAACGTGGTATTCTTACATATTCTTTCTAGAGAAAACTCTCCATTGCCTTCTCTTTTGAGGCTACACGCTAAGACTTACACGCAACACCAAAGCTTTTCGAGTTACCACATGTTGTTTAGGAAAAACAAGATAATTTCACACGATGAGGGATTTCCTTAAAACGTGGTTTTCTGACATATTTTGATGAAAGAAAATTCTCCTGTGGGTTCTCTTTTGAGGCTACACGTTTAGGTGTACACGCCACACCAAATATTTTCAAGTTACAACGTGCTGTTTAGGAGATACAAGCTAATTTTGTACGATGCATTATTTCTTCTCATAAAGTTTAAGTGTTTCTAATAAGTGCGTATTTGTCTTTACTCTGCAACACTGTATTTCCTTATAACGTGGTATTCTTACATATTCTTTCGAGGGAAAACTCTCCTGTGCCTTCTCTTTTGAGGCTACATGCCTAGACATACACGCAACACCAAAGCTTTTCGAGTTACGATGTGTTGTTTAGGAAAAACAAGATAATTTCGCACAATGCGGGATTTCCTTAAAACACATTTTTCTGGCAAATTTTGACGAAAAAAAATTCTCCTGTGGGTTCTCTTTTAAGCCTACATGTTTAGTTGTAAACGCCAGACCAAATCTTTTCCATTTACAACGTGTTGTTTAGGAGATATAAGCTAATTTTAAATGATGCGTTATTACTTCTCGTAAAGTTTAAGTGTTTGTAATTAGTAGGTATTTGTCTTTACTCTGCCACACTGTATTTCCTTATAACGTGGTATTCTTACATATTGTTTTGAGTGAAAACTCTCCTGTGCCTTCTCTTTTGAGGCTACACGCTTAGACATACACGCAACACCAAAGCTTTTCGAGTTAAGATGTGTTGTTTAGGAAAAACAAGATAATTTTGCACGATGCGGGATTTCCTTATAACATGGTTTTCTGACAAATTTTGATGAAAGAAAATTCTCCTGTGGTTTCTCTTTTGAGGCTACACGTTTAGAATTACACGACACACCAAATCTTTTTAAGTTACAACGTGCTGTTTAGGAGATACAAGCTAAATTTGTATGATAAGTTATTTCTTCTCATAAAGTTTAAGTGTTTCCAATAAGTAAGTATTTGTCTTTACTCTGCAACACTGTATTTCCTTATAACGTGGTATTCTTACATATTCTTTTGAGAGAAAACTCTCCTGTTCCTTCTCTTTTGAGGCTACACGCTTAGACATACATGCAACACCAAATCTTTTCGAGTTACAACGTGTTGATTAGGAAAAACAAGATAATTTCGCACGATGCGAGATTTCCTTAAAACGTGGATTTCTGACAAATTTTGAAGAAAGAAAATTCTCCTGTGGGTTCTCTTTTGAGGCTACACGTTTAGATGTACACGCCACACCAAATCATTTCGAGTTAAAACGTGTTGTTTAGGAGATACAAGCTTGTACGAAGCATTATTTCTTCTCCTAAAATGTTTCCAAAACGTACGTATTTGTCTTTGCTCTGCAACACTGTATTTCCTTATAACATGGTATTCTTACATATTCTTTCGAGAGAAAACTCTCCTGTGCCTTCTCTTTTGAGGCTACATGATTAGATATACAAGCAACGCCAAAGCTTTTCGAGTTACGATGTTTTGTTTAGGAAAAACAAGATAATTTCGCACGATGCGGGATTTCCTTAAAACGTGGTTTTCTGATAAATTTTGACGAAAGAAAATTCTCCTGTGGGTTCTCTTTTGATGCTACACGTTTAGACGCACACGCCACACCAAATATTTTCGAGTTACAACGTGTTGTTTAGGAGATACAAGCTAATTTTTTATGATGCGTTATTTCTTCTCCTAATGTGTTTCCAATACGTATGTACTTGTCTTTACTCTGCAACACTGTAGTTCCTATTTACGTGGTATTCTTACATATTCTTTTGAGAGAAAACTCTCCGTTGCCTTCTCTTTTGAGGCTACACGCTAAGACTTACACGAAACACCAAAGCTTTTCGAGTTACAACGTGTTGTTTAGGAATAACCAGATAATTTCGCATGATGCGGGATTTCCTTAAACCGTGGTTTTCTGACAAATTTTGACGCAAGAAAATTCTCCTGTGGGTTCTCTTTTGAGGCTACACGTTTAGAAGTACACGCCACACCAAATCATTTCTAGTTACAACGTGCTGTTAAGAGATACAAGCTAATTTTGCACGACGCATTATTTCTTCTCGTAAAGTTTAAGTGTTTCCAATATGTATGGATTTGTCTTTATTCTGCAACACTGTATTTCCTTATAACGTGGTATTGTTAAATATTGTTTCCAGAGAAAACTCTCCTGTGCCTTCTCTTTTGAGGCTACACGCATAGACATACACGCAACACCAAAGCTTTTCGAGTTACAACGTGTTGTTTAGGAAAAACAAGATTTTTCGCACGATGCGTGATTTCCTTAAAACGTGGTTTTGTGACAAATTTTGACGAAAGAAAATTTTCCTGTGGGTACTCTTTTGAGGCTACACCTTTAGACGTACACGCCACACCAAATGTTTTCGAGTTACAATGTGTTGTTTAGGAGATACAAGCTAATTTTTTTACTATGCGTTATTTCTCCTCGTAAAGTGTTTCCAATAAGTACATATTTGTCTTTACTCTGCAACACTGTATTTCCTTATATTGTGGTATTCTTACATATTCTTTCGAGAGAAAACTCTCCAGTGCATTCTCTTTTGAGGCTACATGCTTAGACATACACGAAACACCAAAGCTTTTCTAGTAACAACGTGTTGTTTAGGAAAAACAAGATAATTTCGCACGATGCGGGATTTCCTTAAAACGTGGTTTTCTGAAAATTTTTGACGAAAGAAAATTCTCCTGGGGGTTCTCTTTTAAGGCTACACATTTAGACGTACATGCCACACCAAATCTTTTCGAGTTACAACGTGCTGTTTAGGAGATACAAGCTAATTTTGTATGATAAGTTATTTCTTCTCGTAAAGTTTAAGTGTTTCCAATACGTACATATTTGTCTTTAGTCTGCAACACTGTATTTCTTTATAACGTGGTATTCTTACCTATTCTTTTGAGAGAAAACTCTCCTGTGCCTTCTCTTTTGAGGGTACACGCTTAGACAAACACGCAACATCAAAGCTTTTCGAGTTACGATGTGTTGTTTTGGAAACACAAGATAATTTCGCACGATGCGGGATTTCCTTAAAAAATTGTTTTCTGACAAATTTTGACGAAAGAAAATTCTTCTGTGGGTTCTCTTTTGAGGCTACACGTTTAGACGTACATGCCATGCCAAATCATTTCGAGTTACAACGTGTTGTTTAGGAGATACAAGCTAATTTTGTTTGATGCGTTATTTCTTCTCGTAAAATGTTTCCAATACGTACATATTTTTCTTGACTCTGCAACACTGTATTTCCTAATAACGTGGTATGCTTACATATTCTTTCGAGAGAAAACACTCCTGTGCGTTCTCTTTTGAGGCTACACGCTTAGACATACACTAAACACCAAAGCTTTTCGAGTTACAACGTGTTCTTTAGGAAAAACAAGATAATTTCGCACGATGCTGGATTTCCTTAAAACGTGGTTTTCTGAAAAAATTTTGACGAAAGAAAATTCTCCTATGGGTTCTCTTTTCAGGCTATATGTTTAGACATACACGCCATACGAAATCTTTTCGAGTTACAACGTGTAATTTAGGAGATACAACGTAATTTTGTACGATGCGTTATTTCTTCTTTTAAAGTGTTTCGAATACGTACGTATTTGTCTTTACGCTGCAACACTGTATTTCCATATAACGTGATATTCTTACGTATTCTTTCGAGAGAAAACTCTCCTGTGCCTTCTCTTTTGAGGATACACGCTTAGACATACATGCAACACCAAAGCTTTTCGAGTTACAAAGTGTTCTTTAGGAAAAACAAGATAATTTCGCACAATGCGGGATTTCCTTAAAACGTGGTTTTCTGGCCAATTTTGACTAAAGAATATTCTCCTGTGGGTTCTCCTTTGAGGCTACACGTTTAGACATACAAGCCACATCAAATCTTTCTGAGTTACAATGTGTTGTTTAGGAGATACAAGCTAATTTTGTATGATGCGTTATTTCTTCTTGTAAAGTGTTTCCAATACGTATGTATTTGCTTTACTCTGCAACACTGTCCTTCCTTATAACGTGGTATTCTTACATATTCTTTCGAGAGAAAACTCTCCTGTGCGTTCTCTTTGGGGCTACAAGCTTAGACATACACGCAACACCAAAGCTTTTCGAGTGACAACGTGTTGTTTACGAAAAACAAGATAATTTAGCACGATGCGGGATTTCCTTAAAACGTGGTTTTCTGAAAAAAAATTTGACGAAAGAAAACTCTCCTGTGGGTTCTCTTTTGAGGCTACACGTTTAGATGTACACGCCACACCAAATCTTTTCGAGTTACAACGTGTAGCTTAGGAGAAACAAGCTAATTTTGTATGATGCGTTATTTCTTCTTGTAAAGTGTTTCCAATAATTACGTATTTGTCTTTACTCTGCAACACTGTATTTCCTTATAACTTGGTATTCTTACATATTCTTTCAAGAGAAAACTCTCCTGTGCCTTCTCTTTTGAGGCTTCGCGCTTAGACATTCACGCAACAGCACAGCTTTTCGAGTTACAACGTGTTCTTTAGGAAAACCAAGATAATTTCGCACGATGCGGGATTTCCTTAAAACGTGGTTTTCTGACTAATTTTGACTAAAGAATATTATCCTGTGGGTTCTCCTTTGAGGCCACACGTTTAGACGTACAAGCCACATCAAATCTTTCCGAGTTACAACGTATTGTTTAGGAGATACAAGCTAATTTTGTATGATGCGTTATTTCTTCTTGTACAGTGTTTCCAATACGTATGTATTTGCTTTACTCTGCAACACTGTAATTCCTTATAACGTGGTATTCTTACATATTATTTCGAGAGAAAACTCTCCTGTGCCTTCTCTTTTGAGGCTACACGCTTAGACATACACGCAACACCAAAGATTTTCGAGTCAGGACGTTTTGTTTAGGAAAAAATAGATAATTTCGCACAATGCCGGATTTCCTTAAAATGTGGTTGTCTGAAAAATTTTGACGAAAGAAAATTCTACTGTGGGTTCTCTTTTGAGGCTACACGTTTAGACGCACATGCCACACCAAATCTTTTCGAGTTACAACGTGTTGTTTAGGAGATACAAGCTAATTTTGTACGATAAGTTATTTCTTCTCGTAAAGTTTAAGTGTTTCCAATATGTACGTATTTGTCTTTACTCTGCAACACTGTATTTCCTTATAACGTGGTATTCTTACATATCCTTTCGAGAGAAAACTCTCCTGTGCCTTCTCTTTTGATGCTACACGCTTAGAAATACACGCAACACCAAAGCTTTTCAAGTTACAACGTGTTGTTTAGGAAAAACAAGATAATTTCGCACGATGCGGGATTTCCTTAAAATGTGGTTTTCTGACAAATATTGACGAAAGAAAATTCTCCTATGGGTTCTCTTTTGAGGCTACACGTTTTGTCATATATGCCGCACCAAATCCTTTCGAGTTACAACGTGTTGTTTAGGAGATACAAGCTATTTTTTACGATGTGTTATTATTTCTCATAAAGTTTAAGTTTTTCCATTACGTACTTATTTGTCTTTACTCTGCAACACTTTATTTCCTTATAACGTGGTATTCTTACATATTCTTTCGAGAGAAAACTCTCCATTGCCGTCTCTTTTGAGGCTACACGCTAAGACTTACACGCAACACCAAAGCTTTTCGAGTTACAACGTGTTGTTTAGGAAAAACAAGATAATTACACACGATGCGGGATTTCCTTAAAACGTGGTTTTCTGACAAATTTTGAGGAAAGAAAATTCTCTTGTGGGTTCTCTTTTGAGGCTACACGTTTAGATATACACGCCACACCAAATCTTTTCAAGTTACAACGTGCTGTTTAGGAGATACAAGCTAATTTTGTATGATGCATCATTTCTTCTCGTAAAGTTTAAGTGTTTCCAATAAGTGCTTATTTGTCTTTACTCTGCAACACTGTATTTCCTTATAACGTGGTATTCTTACATATTCTTTCGAGAGAAAACTCTCCATTGCCGTCTCTTTTGAGGCTACACGCCTAGACATACACGCAACACCAAAGCTTTCGAGTTACGATGTGTTGTTTAGAAAAAACAAGATATTTTCGAACGATGCGGGATTTCCTTAAAACCTGGTTTTCTGACAAATTTTGACGAAGAAAATTCTCCTGTGGGTTCTCTTTTAAGGCTACATGTTTAATTGTAAACGCCACACCAAATCGTTTCGACTTACAACGTGTTGTTTAGGTGATATAAGCTAATTTTGTATGATGCTTTATTTCTTCTCTAATGTTTAAGTGTGTCCAATACGTACGTAATTGTCTTTACTCTGCAACACTGTATTTCCTTATAACGTGGTATTCTTACATATTGTTTCGAGAGAAAACTCTCCTGTGCCTTCTCTTTTGAGGCTACATGCTTAGACATACACGCAACACCAAAGCTTTATGCGTTAAGATGAGTTGTTTAGGAAAAAGATAATTTTGCAAGATGCAGGATTTCCTTAAAACATGGTTTTCTGACAAATTTTGACAAAGAAAATTCTCCTGTGGGTTCTCTTTTGAGGCTACACGTTTAGACTTACACGCCACACCAAGTCTTTTCGAGTTACAACGTGTTGTTTAGGAGATACAAGCTAATTTTTTACGATAAGTTATTTCTTCTCGTAAAGTTTAAGTGTTTCCAATACGTATGTATTTGTCTTTATCTGCAACCCTGTATTTCCTTATAACGTGGTATTCTTACATATTCTATCGAGAGAAAACTCTCCTGTGCCTTCTCTTTTGAGGCTACACGGTTAGACATACACGCAACACCAAAGCTTTTCGAATTACAACGTGTTGTTTAGGCAAAACAAGATAATTTGTCACGATGCAGGATTTCCTTAAAACGTGGTTTTCTGACAAATTTTGATGAATGAAAATTCTCCTGTGGGTTCTCTTTTGAGGCTACATGTTTAGACATACACGCCATACCAAATATTTTCGAGTTACAACGTGTTGTTTAGGAGATACAAGCTAATTTTGTACGATGCGTTATTTCTACTCCTAAAGTTTCTCCAATGCATACATATTTGTCTTTACTCTGCAAAACTGTATTTCTTTATAACGTGGTATTCTTACATATTCTTTGAGAGAAAACTCTCCTGTGCCTTCTCTTTTGAGGCTACACGCTTAGACATACACACAACACCAAAGCTTTTCGAGTTACAACATGTTGATTAGGAAAAACAAGATAATTTCGCATGATGCGGGATTACCTTAAAACATGGTTTTCTGACAAATTTTGACGAAAGAAAATTATCCTGTGGGTTCTCTTTTGAGGCTACACGTTTAGACGTACACGCCCCACAAAATCTTTTCGAGTTACAACGTGTTGTTTAGGAGATACAAGCTAATTTTTACGATGCGTTATTTCTTCTCGGAACGTGTTTCCAATAAGTATGTATTTGTCTTTACTCTGCAACATTCGATTTCCTTATAACGTGGTATTCTTACATATTTTTTTGAGACAAAACTCTCCTGTGCGTTCTCCTTTGAGGCTACATGCTAAGACATACTCACAACACCAATGCTTTTCATGTTACAACATGTTGTTTAGGAAAAATAAGATAATTTCGCACGATATGGGATTTCCTTAAAACGTGGTTTTCTGACAAATTTTGACGAAAGAAAATTCTCCTATAGGTTCTCTTTTGAGGCTACACGTTTAGATGTACACGCCACACCAAGTCTTTTCGAGTTACAATGTGTTGTTTAGGAGATACAAGCTAATTTTTTAAGATGCGTTATTTCTTCTCATAAACTTTAAGTGTTTCCAATAGGTACGTATTTGTCTTTATTCTGCAAAACTGTATTTCCTTATAACGTGGTATTCTTACATATTCTTTCGAGAGAAAACTCTCCTGTGCCTTCTCTTTTGAGGCTACACGCTTAGACATACACGCAACACCAAAGCTTTTGAGTTACAACATGTTGTTTAGGAAAAACAAGATAATTTCGCACGATGCGGGATTTCCTTAAAACTTGGTTTTCTGACAAATTTTGATGAAAGAAAATTCTCCTGTGGGTTCTCTTTTGAGGCTACATGTTTAGACATACACGCCACACCAAATCTTTTCGAGTTACAATGTGCTGTTTATGAGATACAAGCTAATTTTTTACGATGCATTTTTTATTCTCGTAAATTTTAAGTGTTTCCAATAGGTACTTATTTGTCTTTACTCTGCAACACTATATTTCCTTATAACGTGGTATTCCTACATATTCTTTCGAGAGAAAACTCTCCTGTGCCTTTTCTTTTGAGGCTACGCGCTTAGACATACACGCAAAACCAAAGCATTTTGTGTTACAACGTGTTGATTAGGAAAAACAAGATAAATTCGCACGATGCCGGATTTCCTTAAAACGTGGTTTTCTGACAAATTTTGACGAAAGAAAATTCTCCTGTGGGTTCTCTTTTGAGGCTACACGTTTAGACGTACAAGCCACTCCAAATCTTTTCGAGTTACAACGTGTTGTTTTGGAGATACAAACTAATTTTGAACGAGGCGTTAATTCTTCTCGTAAAATGTTTCCAAAATGTACGTATTTGTCTTTACTTTGCAACACTGTATTTCCTTATAACGTGGTATTCTTACATATTCTTTTGAGAGAAAACTCTCCTTTGCCTTCTCTTTTGAGGCTACAATCTTAGATATACACGCAACACCAAAGCTTTTCGAGTTACAACGTGTTCTTTAGGAAAAACAAGATAATTTCACACGATGCGGGATTTCCTTAAACGTGGTTTTCTGACAAATTTTGACGAAAGAAAATTCTCCTGTGGGTTCTCCTATGAGGCTACACGTTTAGATGTACACGCCACACCAAATCTTTTCGAGTTACAAAGTGCTGTTTAAGAGATACAACCTAATTTTGTACGATGCGTTATTTCTTCTTGTAAAGTGTTTCCACTATGTATGTATTTGTCTTTACTCTGCCACACTGTATTTCCTTATAATGTGGTATTCTTTTGTATTCTTTCGAGAGAATACTCTCCTGTGCCTCTTCTTTTTTGATGCTACTCGCTTAGACATACACGCAACAACAAAGCTTTTCGAGTTAAAATTTGTTGTTTAGGAAAAACAAGATAATTTCACACGATGCGTCATTTCCTTAAAACGTGGTTTTCTAAAAAAAATTTGAAGAACGAAAATTCTCCAGTGGGTTCTCATTTGAGGCTACACGTTTAGACGTACACGCCACACCAAATCTTTTCGAGTTACAACGTGTAGTTTAGGAGATACAAGCTAATTTTGTACGATGGGTTATTTCTTCTTGTAAAGTGTTTCCAATATGTACGTATTTGTCTTTACTCTGCAACACAGTATTTCCTTATAACGTGGTATTCTTACATATTCTTTCGAGAAAACTCTCCTGTGCCTTCTCTTTTGAGGCTACATGCTTAGACATACACGCAACACCAAAGCTTTTCGATTTATAACATGTTGTTTAGGAAAAATAAGATAATTTCGCACAATGCGGGATTTCTTTAAAACGTGGTTTCTGACAAATTTTGATGAATGAAAATTTTCCTGTGCGTTCTCTTTGAGGCTACACGTTTAGACGTACACGCCACACCAAATCTTTTCGAGTTACAACGTGCTGTTTAGGAGATACAAACTAATTTTGTACGATGCATTATTTCTTCTCGTATAGTTTAAGTGTTTCCAATATGTACGTATTTGTCTTTTCTCTACAACATTGTATTTCCTTATAACGTGTTATTCTTACATATTCTTTTGAGAGAAAACTCTCCTGTGCCTTCTCTTTTGAGGCTACACTCTTAGACATACACGCAATACGAAAGCTTTTCGAGTTACAACATGTTGTTTAGGAAAAACAAGATAATTTCGCCCGATGCGGGATTTCCTTAAAACGTGGTTTTCTGACAAATATTGACAAAAGAAAATTCTCCTGTGGGCTCTCTTTTGAGGCTACACGTTTAGACATACACGCCACACCAAATCTTTTCGAGTTACAACGTGTTGTTTAGGAGATACAACCTAATTTTTTAAGATGAGTTATTTCTTCTCATAAAGTGTTTCCAGTACATACGTACTTCTCTTTACTCTGTAACACTGTATTTCCTTATAACGTGGTATTCTTACATATTCTTTTGAGAGAAAACTCTCCTGTGCCTTCTCTTTTGAAGCTACACGCTTAGACATACACGCAACACCAAAGCGTTTCGGGTTACAACGTGTTGTTTAGGAAAAACAAGATAATTTCGCGCGAAGCTGGATTTCCTTAAAACGTGGTTTTCAGACAAATTTTGACAAAAGAAAATTCTCCTGTGGGTTCTCTTTTGAAGGCTACACGTTTAGTCGTACATGCCACACGAAATCTTTTTGAGTTACAACGTGTTGTTTAGGAGATATCACCTAATTTTTTAAGATGCGTTATTTCTTCTCTTAAAGTGTTTCCAATACGTAAGTATTTGTCTTTACTCTGCAACACTGTATTTCCTTATAACGTGGTATTCTTACATATTCTTTCGAGAGAAAACTCTCCTGTGCCTTCTCTTTTGAGGCTACACGCTTAGACATACACGCAACACCAAAGATTTTCGAGTTACAATGTGTTGTTTAGGAAAAACAAGATAATTTCGCACAATGCGGGATTTCCTTATAACGTGGTTTTCTGACAAATTTTGACGAAAGAAAATTCTCCTGTGGGTTCTCTTTTGAGGCTACACGTTTAGACGTACACGCCACACCAAATCTTTTTGAGTTACAACGTGTTGTTTATGAGATACAAGCTAATTTTTTACGATGCATTTTTTATTCTCGTAAAGTTTAAGTGTTTCCAATAGGTACGTATTTGTCTTTACTCTGCAACACTGTATTTCCTTATAACGTGGTATTCTTACGTATTCTTTCAAGAGAAAACTCTCCTGTGCCTTCTCTTTTGAGGCTACACGCTTAGACATACACGCAACACCAAAGCTTTTCGAGTTACAACTTGTTGATTAGGAAAAACAAGATAATTTCTCACGATGCGGGATTTCATCAAAACTTTGTTTTGTGACAAATTTTGACGAAAGAAATTTCTCCTGTGTGTTCTCTTTTGAGGCTACACGTTTAGACGTACATGCCACACCAAATATTTTTGAGTACAACGTGTTGTTTAGGAGTTACAAGCTAATTTTGTACGATGCGTTATTTCTTCTCGTAAAGTGTTTCCAATATATACATATTTGTCTTTACTCTGCAGCACTGTATTTAATAATAATGTGGTATTCTTACATATTCTTTCGAGAGAAAACTCTCCTGTGTGTTCTCTTTTGAAGCTACACGCTTAAATATACACGCAACACCAAAGCTTTTCGAGTTACAACGTGTTGTTTAGGAGATACAAGCTAATTTTTTACGATGCGTTATTTCTTCTCATAAAGTGTTTCCAACATGTACCTATATGTCTTTACTCTGCAACACTGTATTTCCATATAACGTGGTATTATTACATATTCTTTCGAGAGAAAACTCTCCTGTGACTTCTCTTTTGAGGCTGCACGCTTAGACATAGACAGAACACCAAAGCTTTTCGAGTTACAACGTGTTGTTTAGGAAAAACAAGATAATTTCGCATGGTGCGGGATTTCCTTAAAACGTGGTTTTCTGAAAAAAAATTGACGAAAGAAAATTCTCCTGTGGGTTCTCTTTTGAGGCTACACGTTTAGACATACAAGCTGCACCAAATCTTTTCAAGTTACAACGTGTAGTTTAAGAGATACAAGCTAATTTTTATGATGCGTTATTTCTTCTTGTAAAGTCTTTCCAATACGTACATGTTTGTCTTTACTCTGCAACACTGTATTTCCTTATAATGTGGTATTCTTACATATTCTTTCGAGAGAAAACTCTCCTGCGCCTTCTGTTTTGAGGCTACACGCTTAGACATACACGCAACACCAAAGCTTTTCGAGATACGATGTGTTGTTTAGGAAAAACAAGATAATTTCGCACGATTTGGGATTTCCTTAAAACGTGGTTTTCTGACAAATTTTGATGAAAGAAAATTCTCCTGTGATTTCTCCTTTGAGGCTACATATTTAAACGTACAGGCCACACCAAATCTTTTCGAGTTACAACGTGTTGTTTAGGAGATGCAAGCTAATTTTGTAAGATGCGTTATTTCTTCTAGTAAAGTGTTTCCAATACGTATTTGTCTTTACTCTGCAATACTGTATATCCTTATAACGTGGTATTGTTACATATTCTTTCAAGAGAAAACTCTCCTGTGCCTTCTCTTTTGAGGCTACATGCTTAGACATACACGCAACACCAAAGCTTTTCGAGTTATAACACTTTGTTTAGGAAAAACAAGATAATTTCGCACGATGCGGGATTTCCTTAAAACGTTGTTTTCTGACAAATTTGGACGACAGAAAATTCTCCTGTTGGTTCTCTTTTGAGGCTACACGTTTAGACGTACATGCCACACCAAATGTTTTCGAGTTACAAAGTGTTGTTTAGGCGATACAAGCTAATTTTGTATGAGGCGTTATTTCTTCTTGTAAAGTGTTTCCAATATGTATGTATTTGTCTTTACTCTGCAACAATGTATTTCCTTATAACGTGGTATTCTTACATATTCTTTCGAGAGCAAACTCTCATGTGCGATCTCTTTTGAGGCTACATGCTTAGATATACTCGCAACAGCAAAGCTTTTCCTGTTAAAACGTGTTGTTTAGGAAAAAAAAAGTTAATTTCGCACGATGCGGGATTTCCTTAAAACGTGGTTTTCTGACAAATTTTGACGAAAAAAACAAAATTAGCTTGTATCTCCTAAACAACACGTTGTAACTCGAAAAGATTTGGTGTGGCGTGTACGTCTAAACGTGTAGCCTATAAAGAGAACCCACAGGAGAATTTTCTTTCGTCAAAATTGTCAGAAAACCACGTTTTAAGGAAATCCCGCATCCTGCGAAATTATCTTGTTTTTCCTAATCAACACGTTGTAATGCGAAAAGCTTTGGTGTTGCATGTATGTCAAAGCATGTAGCCTCAAAGGAGAATGCACAGGTGAGTTTTCTATGGAAAGAATAGGTATGAATACAACTTTATTAGGAAACACAGTGTCTCAGAGGAAAGACAAATACGTACTCTATTGGAAACACTTTACGAAAAGAAATAACGTATCATACAAAATTAGCTTGTATCTCCTAAACAGCACGTTGTAACTCGAAAGGATTTGGTGGGGCGTGTACGTGTACACGTGTAGCCTCAAAACAGAACCCACAGGAGAATTTCCTTTCGTCAAAATTTTTCAGAAAACCACGTTTTAAGGAAAGTATCTTTTTTTTTCCTAATCAACATGTTGTAACGCTAAATGCTTTGGTGTTGCGTGTATGACTAAGTTTGTAGCCTCAAAAGAGAATGCACAAGAGAGTTTTCTATCGAAAGAATATGTAAGAATACCACCTTATAAGGAAATACAGTGTTGCAGAGTAAAGACAAAAACGTACGTATTGGAAACACTTTATGAGAAGAAATAACGCATCGTACAAAATTAGCTTGTATCTCCTAAACTACACGTTGTAACTCGAAAAGCTTCGGTGCTGCGTGTATGTCTAAGCATGTAGCCTCAAAATAGAAGGTACAGGAGAGTTTTCTCTCGAAAGAATATGTAAGAATACCACGTTATAAGGAAATACAGTGTTGCAGAGTAAAGACAAATACATACGTATTGGAAACACTTTACGAGAAGAAATAACGCTTCTAACAAAATTAGCTTGTATCTCCTATACAACACGTTGTAACTCGAAAAGATTTGGTGTGTCGTGTACGTCTAAACGTGTAGCCTCAAAAGAGAACCAACAGGAGAATTTTCTTCCCTCAAAATTTGTCAGAAAACCACGTTTTATGGAAATCCCGCATCATGAGAAATTATCTTATTTTTCCTAATCAACATGTTGTAACACGAAATGCTTTGGTTTTGCCTGTATGCCTAAGCGTGTACCCTCAAAAGAGAAGGCACAGGAGAGTTTTCTCTCGAAAGAATATGTAAGAATACCACGTTATAAGAAAATACAATGTTGCAGAGTAAAGACAAATACGTACGTATTGGAAACACTTTACGAGAAGAAATAAAGCATCATACAAAATTAGCTTGTATCTCCTAAACAACACGTTGCAACTCGAAAGGTTTTGGTGTGGCGTGTACGTCTAAATGTGTAGCCTCAAAAGAGAACCAACAGCAGAATTTTCTTTCGTCAAACTTTTTCAGAAAACCACGTTTTAAGGATATCCCGCATCGTGCAAAATTATCTTATTTTTCCTTATCAACATGTTGTAACACGAAATGCTTGGGATTTGCCTGTATGTCTAAGCATGTAGCCTCAAAAGAGAAGGCACAGAAGAGTTTTCTCTCGAAAGAATATGTAAGAATACCATGTTATAAGGAAATACAGTGTTGCAGAGTAAAGACAAATACATACGTATTGGAAACACTTTACGAGAAGAAATAAAGCATCCTACAAAATTAGCTTTTATCTCCTAAACAACAAGTTGTAACTCGAAAAGTTTTGGTGTGGCGTGTACGTCTAAACGTGTAGCCTCAAAAGAGAACCCACAGGAGAATTTTCTCTCGTCAAAATTTTTCAGAAAAGCACGTTTTAAGGAAATCCAGCATCGTGTGAAACGATCTTGTTTTTCCGAAACAACACGTCGAAACTCGAAAAGCTTTGGTATTGCGTGTATGGGTAAGCGTGTAGCCTCAAAAGAGTAGGCACAGGAGAATTATCTCTCGAAAGAATATGTAAGCATACCACGTTAAAAGGAAATACAGTGTTGCAGAGTAAAGACAAATACGTACTTATTGGAAACACTTTAAGAGAAGAAATAACGCATCGTACAAAATTAGCTTGTATCTCCTAATCAACACGTTGTAACTCGAAAAGATTTGGTGTGGCGTGTACGTCTAAACGTGTAGCCTCAAAAGAGAACCCAAAGGAGAATTTTCTTTCGTCAAAATTTGTCAGAAAACCAAGTTTGGAGGAAATCCCGTATCGTGGGAAATTATCCTGTTTTTCCTAAACAACACGTCGTAACTCGAAAAGCTTTCGTGTTGCGTGTCTGTCTAAGTGTGTAGCCTCAAAAGAGAAGGCACAGGAGAGTTTTCTCTCGAAAGAATATGCAAGAATACTATGTTATAAGGAAATACAGTGTTGCAGAGTAAAGACAAATACGTACTTATTGGAAACACTTTACGAGAAGAAATAACGCATCGCAAAAATTAGATTGTATCTCCTAAACAACACGTTGTAACTCGAAAATATTT
This sequence comes from Apodemus sylvaticus, assembly GCF_947179515.1. Lineage (NCBI taxonomy): Eukaryota > Metazoa > Chordata > Mammalia > Rodentia > Muridae > Apodemus > Apodemus sylvaticus. Next base: position 259,132 of record NW_026263007.1, read on the forward strand.
GGTGTGACGTGTACTTCTAAACGTGTAGCCTCAAAAGAGAAGCCAAGGAGAATTTTCTTTCCTCAAAATTTGTCAGAAATCCACGTTTTAAGGAAATCCCGCATCGTGCGAAATTATCTTGTTTTTCCTAAACAACATGTTGTAACTCGAAAAGCTTTGGTGTTGCGTGTATGTCTAAGCGTGTAGCCTCAAAATAGAACACTCAGGAGAGTTTTCTCTCGAAAGAATATGTAAGAATACCACCTTATAAGGAAATACAGTGTTGCAGAGTAAAGACAAATACGTACCTATTGGAAACACTTTACGAAGTGAAATAACGCATCTTACAAAATCAGCTTGTATCTACTAAACAGCACGTTGTAACTCGAAAAGCTTTGGTGTTGCGTGTATGTCTTAACGTGTAGCCTCAAAAGAGAACCCACAGGAGAATTTTCTTTAATCAACATTTTTTCAGAAAACCACATTTTAAGGAAATCCCGCATCGTGCGAAATTATCTTTTTTTTCCAAAACAACACGTTGTAACTCAAAAAGCTTTGGTGTTGCGTGTATGTCTAATCGTGTAGCCTCAAAAGAGAAGGCACAGGAGAGTTTTCTCTTGAAGGAATAAGTAAGAATATCACGTTATAAGGAAATACAGTGTTGCAGAGTAAAGACAAATACACAAGTATTGGAAACACTTTACGAGAAGAAATAATGCATCGTACAAAATTAGCTTGTATCTCCTAAACAACAGGTTGTAACTCGAAATGATTTGGTGTGACGTGTACTTCTAAACGTGTAGCCTCAAAAGAGAACCCACAGGAGAATTTTCTTTCGTAAAAATTTGTCAGAGAACCACGTTTTAAGGAAATCCCGCATCGTGTTAAATTATCTTGTTTTTCCTAAACAACACGTTGGAACTCGAAAAGCTTTGGTGTTGCGTGTATGTCTAAGTGTGTAGCCTCAAAAGAAAACGTACAGGACAGTTTTCTCTCGAACGAATATGTAAGAACACCACGTTATAAGGAAACACAGTGTTGCAGAGTAAAGACAAATACGTACGTATTGGAAACACTTTACAAGAAGAAATAACGCATAGTACAAAATTAGGTTGTATCTCCTAAACAACACGTTGTAACTCGAAAGGATTTGGTGTGGCGTGTACATCTAAACTTGTAGCCTCAAAAGAGAACCCACAGGAGAATTTTCTTTCGTAAAATTTTGTCAGAAAACCACGTTTTAAGGAAATCCCGCTTCGTGCGAAATTATCTTGTTTTTCCTAAACAACATGTTGTAACTAGAAAAGTTTGGTGTTGCGTGTATGTCTAAGCGTGTAGCCTCAAAAGAGAATGCACAGGAGAGTTTTATCTCGAAAGAATATGTACGAATACTACGTTATAAGGAAATACAGTGTTGCAGAGTAAAGACAAATACATATATATTGTAAACACTTTACGAGAAGAAATAACGCATCGTACAAAATTAGCTTGTATCTCCTAAACAACACGTTGTAACTCGAAAATATTTGGTGTGGCATGTACGTCTAAACGTGTAGCCTCCAAAGAGAACCAAGTGGAGAATTTTCTTTCGTCAAAATTTGTCAGAAAACCACGTTTTAAGGAAATCCCGCATCGTGCGAAATTATCTTGTTTTTCCTAATCAACACGTTGTAACGCGAAAAGCTTTGGTGTTTTGTGTATGTGTAAGCATGTAGCCTCAAAAGAGAAGGCACAGAAGAGTTTTCTCTTGAAAGAATATGTAAGAATACCACGTTATAAGGAAATACAGTGTTGCAGAGTAAAGACAAATATGTACTTATTGGAAACACTTTACGAGATGATATAACGCATCGCATAAATTAGATTGTATCTCCTAAACAACATGTTGTAACTCGAAAGGATTTGGTGTGACGTGTACTTCTAAACGTGTAGCCTCAAATGAGAACCCACTGGAGAATTTTCTTTCTTCAAAATTTGTCAGAAAATCACGTTTTAAGGAAATCCCGCATCGTGCGAAATTATCTTGTTTTTCCTAAACAACATGTTGTAACTCGAAAAGCTTTGGTGTTGCGTGTATGTATAAGCGTGTAGCCTCAAAAGAGAACACACAGGAGATTTTTCTCTCGAAATAATATGTAAGAATACCACCTCATAAGGAAATACAGTGTTGCAGAGTAAAGACAAAAACGTACCTATTGGAAACACTTTATGAAGAGAAATAACGCATCTTACAAAATTAGCTTGTATCTCCCAAACAGCACGTTGTAACTCGAAAAGCTTTGGTGTTGCGTGTATGTCTTAACGTGTAACCTCAAAAGAGAACCCACAGGAGAATTTTCTTTAGTCAACATTTTTTCAGAAAACCACGTTTTAAGGAAATCCCGCATTGTGCGAAATTATCTTGTTTTTCCAAAACAACACGTTGTAACTCAAAAAGCTTTGGTGTTGCGTGTATGTCTAATCGTGTAGCCTCAAAAGTGAAGGCACAGGAGAGTTTTCTCTTGAAGGAATAAGTAAGAATACCACGTTATAAGGAAATACAGTGTTGCAGAGTAAAGACAAATACGTAAGTATTGGAAACACCTTACGAGAAGAAATAACGCAGCGTTCAAAATTAGCTTGTATCTCCTAAACACACGTTGTAACTCGAAAATATTTGGTGTGACGTGTACTTCTAAGCGTGTAGCCTCAAAAGAGAACCCACAGGAGAATTTTCTTTCGTAAAAATTTGTCAGAAAACCACGTTTTAAGGAAATCCCGCATCATGCGAAATTATCTTGTTTTTCCTAAACAACAGGTTGGAACTCGAAAAGCTTTGGTGTTGCGTGTATGTCTAAGTGTGTAGCCTCAAAGGAAATGCTCAGGACATTTTTCTCTCGAAAGAATATGTAAGAATACCACGTTATAAGGAAATACATTGTTGCAGAGTAAAGACAAATAGGTACATATTGGAAACAATTTAAAAGTAGAAATAACGCATAGTACAAAATTAGGTTGTATCTCCTAAACAACACGTTGTAACTCGAAAGGATTTGGTGTGGCGTGTACATCTAAACTTGTAGCCTCAAAAGAGAACCGACAGGAGAATTTTCTTTCATAAAATTTTGTCTGAAAACCACGTTTTAAGGAAATCCCGCATCGTGCGACATTATCTTGTTTTTCCTAAACAGCATGTTGTAACTCGAAAAGCTTTGGTGTTGCGTGTATGTCTAAGCGTGTAGCCTCAAAAGAAAATGCACAGGAGAGTTTTATCTCGAAAGAATATGTAAGAATACTACGTTATAAGGAAATACAGTGTTGCAGAGTAAAGACAAATACATATATATTGTAAACACTTTAGGAGAAGAAATTACGCATCGTAAAAATTAGCTTGTATCTCCTAAACAACACGTTGTAACTCGAAATATTTGGTGTGGCGTGTATGTCTAAACGTGTAGCCTCAAAAGAGAACCCACAGGAGAATTTTCTTGAGTCAACATTTTTTCAGAGAACCACGATTTAAGGAAATCCCGCATCGTGCGAAATTATCTTGTTTTTCCTAAACAAAAAGTTGTAACTCAAAAAGCTTTGGTGTTGCGTGTATGTCTAAGCGTGTAGCATCCTTATAACATGGTATGCTTACATGTTCTTTCGAGAGAAAACTCTCCTGTGCCTACTCTTTTGAGGCTACACGCTTACCCATAAACACAACACCAAAGCTTTTCCAGTTACGACGTGTTGTTTAGGAAAAACAAGATCATTTAGCACTATGCCGGATTTCCATAAAACGTGCTTTTCTGACAAATTTTGACGAAAGAAAATTCTCCTGTGGGTTCTCTTTTGAGGCTACATATTTAGACGTACACGCCACATCAAATCTTTTCGAGTTACAACTTGTTGTTTAGGAGATACAAGCTAATTATGTACGATGCTTTATTTCTTCTAATAAAAGTACGTATTTGTCTTTAATCTGCAACATTGTATTTCCTTATAACGAGGTATTCTTACATATTCTTTTGAGAGAAAACTCTCCTGTGCCTACTCTTTTGAGGCTACACGCTTAGACATACAGGCAAAACCAAAGCATTTCATGTTACACCGTGTTGATTAGGAAAAATAAGATAATTTCGCACGATGCGGGATTTCCTTAAAACGTGGTTTTCTGACAAATTTTGATGAAAGAAAATTCTCCTGTTGGTTCTCTTTTGAGGCTACACGCTAAGACATACATGCAATACCAAAGCTTTTCGAGTGACAACGTGTTTTTTAGGAAAAACATGATAATTTCGCACGATGCGGGATTTCCTTAAAACGTGGTTTTCTGAAAAATTTTGACGAAAGAAAATTCTCCTGTGGGTTCTGTTTTGAGGCTACACCTTTAGACATACACACCACACCAAAACTTTTCGAGTTACAACGTGTAGTTTAGGAGATACAAGCTAATTTTTACGATGCGTTATTTCTTCTTGTAAAGTGTTTCCAATACTTATGTATTTGTCTTTACTCTGCAACACTGTATTTCCTTATATCGTGGTATTCTTACATATTCTTTCGAGAGAAAACTCTGCTGTGCCTTCCCTTTTGAGGCTACATGCTTAGTCATACACGCAACACCAAAGCTTTTCGAGATACAATGTGTTGTTTAGGAAAAACTAGATAATTTCCCCCATGCGGGATTTCCATAAAACGTGTATTTCTGACAAATTTTGACGAAAGAAAATTCTCCTGTGGGTTCTCTTTTGAGGCTACACGTTTAGCCGTACACGCCACACCAAATCTTTTCGACTTACAACGTGTTCTTTAGGAGATACAAGTTAATTTTGTACGATGCGTTATTTCTTCTCTTGAAGTGTTTCCAATAAGTATGTATTTGTCTTTACTCTGCAACACTGTATTTCCTTATAACGTGCTATTCTTACATATTCTTTCAAGAGAAAACTCTCCTGTGCCTTCTCTTTTGAGACTACACACTTAGACATACAGGCAAAACCAAAGCATTTCGTGTTACAACGTGTTGATTAGGAAAAATAAGATAATTTCGCACGATGCAGGATTTCTTTAAAACGTGGTTTTCTGACAAATTTGACGAAAGAAAATTCTCCTGTTGGTTCTCTTTTGAGGCTACATGTTTAGACATACACGCCACACCAAATTTTTTCGAGTTACCACTTGTTGTATAGGAGATACAAGCTAATTTTGTATGAAGCGATATTTCTTCTCGTAAAGTGTTTCCAATACATACGTATTTGTCCTTACTCTGCAACACTGTATTTCTTTATAACGTGGTATTCTTACATATTCTTTCGAGATAAAACTCTCCTGTACATTCTCTTTTGAGGCTACATGCTTAGACATACACACAACACCAAAGATTTTCGCGTTACAATGTGTTGATTAGAAAAAACAAGATAATTTCGCACGATGCGGGATTTCCTTAAAACATGGTTTTCTGACAAATTTTGAAGAAAGAAAATTCTCCTGTGGGTTCTCTTTTGAGGCTACACGTTTAGACGTACACGCCACACCAAATCTTTTCGAGTTACAACGTGTAGTTTAGGAGATACAAGCTAATTTTTACGATGCCTTATTTCTTCTCTTAAAGTGTTTCCAATATGTATGTATTTGTCTTTACTCTGCAACACTGTATTTCCTTATAAGGTGGTATTCTTACATATTCTTTCAAGAGAAAACTCTCCTGTGCCTTCTCTTTTGAGGCTACACGCTTAGACATACAGGCAAACCAAAGCATTTCGTGTTACAACGTGTTGATTAGGAAAAATAAGATAATTTCACACGATGCGGGATTTCCTTAAAACGTGGGTTTCTGACAAATGTTGACAAAAGAAAATTCTCCTGTGGGTTCTCTTTTGAGGCTACCAATTTAGCCGTACACGCCACACCAAATCCTTTCGAGTTACAACGTGTTGTTTAGGAGATACAAGCTAATTTTGTATGATGCATTATTTCTTCTCCTAAAGTGTTTCCAATACATACGTATTTGTCTTTACTCTGCAACAATGTATTTCCTTATAACGTGGTATTCTTACATATTCTTTCGAAAGAAAACTCTCCTGTGTGTTCTCTTTTGAGGCTACACTCTGAGAAATACACGCAACACAAAAGCTTTTCGAGTTACAACGTGTTGTTTAAGAAAAACATGATAATTTCGCACGATGCGGGATGTCATTAAAACGTGGTTTTCTGAAAATTTTGACGAAAGAAAATTCTCCTGTGGGTTCTGTTTTGAGGCTACCCATTTAGACCTACACGCCACACCAAATCTTTTCGAGTTACCACTTGTTGTATAGGAGATACAAGCTAATTTTGTATGAAGCGTTATTTCGTCTCGTAAAGCGTTTCCAATACATATGTATATGTCTGTACTCTGAAACACTGTATTTCCTTATAACGTGGTATTCTTACATATTCTCTCGAGATAAAACTCTCCTCTGCATTCTTTTTTGAGGCTACACGCTTAGACTTACACGCAAAACCAAAGATTTTCGTGTTACAATGTGTTGATTAGAAAAAACAAGATATTGTGAAGGGGGTCATTTCCCTAATTTCTTTCTCAGCCTGCTTATCCTTTGAGTATAGGAAGGCCACTGATTTGCTGGAGATGATTTTATAACCTGCCACTTTGCTGAAGTTGTTTATCAGCTGTAGGAGCTCTCTAGTGGAGTTCTTTGGGTCACTTAGGTAGACGATCATGTAGTCTGCAAATAATGATAGTTTGACTTCTTCCTTTCCAATTTGTATCCCTTTGAGCTCCTTATGTTGTCGAATTGCCCGAGCTAGTACCTCAAGTACAATATTGAAAAGATAAGGAGAAAGGGGGCAGCCTTGTCTGGTCCCTGATTTCAGTGGGCTTGCTTCAAGTTTCTCTCCATTTAGTTTGATGCTGGCTACCGGTTTGCTGTATATTGCTTTTACTATGTTTAGGTATGGGCCTTGAATTCCTGTTCTCTCCAAGACTTTAAGCATGAAGGGATGCTGAATTTTGTCAAATGCTTTTTCAGCATCCAATGAAATGACCATGTGGTTTTGTTCTTTGAGTTTGTTTATGTAGTTGATTGTATTGATGGATTTCTGTATATTGAACCAACCCTGCATTCCCGGGATAAAGCCTACTTGATCATGGTGGATGATCGTTTTGATGTGTTCTTGGATTCGGTTGACAAGAATTTTATTGAGTATTTTTGCATCGATGTTCATAAGGGAAATTGGTCTGAAGTTCTCTTTCTTTGTTGGATCTTTTTGTGGCTTTGGTATCAGCGGAATTGTGGCTTCGTAGAAGGAATTGGGTAGTGTTCCTTCTGTTTCTATTTTGTGGAATAGTTTGAAGAGTATAGGTGTTAACTCTTCTTTGAAGGTCTGGTAGAATTCTGCACTGAAGCCATCTGGTCCTGTGCTTTTTTTGGTTGGAAGACTTTCTATGACTCCTTCTATTTCTTTAGGCATTATGGGACTGTTTAGATGGTCTAGTTGGTCCTGATTTAATTTTGGTATTTGGTATCTGTCAAGGAAATTGTCCATTTCCTCCAGATTCTCCAGTTGTGTTGAGTACAGGCTCTTGTAGTAGGATCTGATGATTTTTTGGATTTCCTCAGTTTCCGTTGTTATATCTCCCTTTTCATTTCTAAGTTTGTTAATTTGGATACTTTCTCTGTGCCCTTTGGTCAGTCTGGCTAAGGGTTTATCTATCTTGTTGATTTTCTCAAAGAACCAGCTCCTGGTTTTGTTGATTTTTTGAATGGTTCTCTTTGTTTCTACTTGATTGATTTCGGCCCTGAGTTTGATGATTTCCTGACTTCTACTCCTCCTGGGCGAAATAGCTTCTTTTTGTTCTAGGGCTTTCAGGTGTGTCATTAAGCTGGTAATGTATGCTCTCTCCATTTTCTTTTTGGAGGCACTCAGGGCTATGAGTTTTCCTCTTCGCACTGCTTTCATTGTGTCCCATAGATTTGGGTATGTTGTGTTTTCATTTTCATTGTGTTCTAAAAAGTCTTTAATTTCTTTCTTTATTTCTTCCTTGACCAAGGTATCATTGAGTAGAGTATTGTTCAGTTTCCACGTGTATGTGGGTTTTCTGTTGTTTCTGTTGCTATTGAAGACCACTTCTACTCCATAGTGATCAGATAGGAGGCATGGGATTAGTTCTATCTTCTTATATTTGTTGAGGTCTGTCTTGTGACCAATTATATGGTCGATTTTGGAGAAGGTACCATGAGGTGCTGAGAAAAAGGTATATTATTTTGTTTTAGGATAGAATGGTCTATATATATCTGTTAAATCTAATTGGTCCAAAGCTTCAATTAGTTTCATTGTGTCCCTGTTTAGTTTCTGTTTTCCTGATCGGTCCATTGAGGAAAGTGCAGTGTTGAAGTCACCCACAATTATTGTGTTAGGTGCAATGTGTGCTTTTAGTTTTAATAAAGTTTCTTTTACGAAAGAGGGTGCCCTTGCATTTGGGGCATAGATGTTCAGGATTGACAGTTCTTCTTTTTGTATTTTTCCTTTGACCAGCAAGAAGTGTCCCTCAGCGTCTCTTTTGATGACTTTGGGTTGAAAGTCAATTTTATCTGATATTAAAATGGCTACTCCAGCTTGTTTCCTGAGACCATTTGCTTGTAAAATTGTCTTCCAGCCTTTTACTCTAAGGTAGTGTTTGTCTTTGACCCTGAGGTGTGTTTCCTGTAAGCAGCAAAATGTAGGGTCCTGTTTACGTATCCATTCAGTTAGTCTGTGTCTTTTTATTGGGGCATTAAGTCCATTGATGTTAAGAGATATTAAGGAATAGTGATTGTTACTTCCTATCATTTTTGACGTTATTTTTAAATTTGAATGCTTAACTTCTTTTGGGTTTGATGAAAGGTTACTATCTTGCTTTTTCCAGGGTGAAGTTTCCCTCCTTGTATTGGTGTTGTCCTCCTATTATCCTTTTTAGGGCCGGGTTTGTGGATAGATATTGGGTAAACTTGGTTTTGTCATGAAATATCTTAGTTTCTCCATCTATGGTGATTGAGAGTTTTGCTGGATATAGTAGTTTTGGTTGGCATTTGTGTTCTCTTAGAGTCTGCATGAGATCTGCCCAGGACCTTCTAGCCTTCATAGTCTCCGGTGAAAAGTCTGCTGTGATTCTGATAGGTCTTCCTTTATATGTTACTTGGCCTTTTTCTCTTACTGCCTTTAGTATTCTTTCTTTGTTTAGAACATTTGGTGTTTTGATTATTATGTGACGGGAAGTATTTCTCTTCTGGTCCAGTCTGTTTGGAGTTCTGTAGGCTTCTTGTATATTCATGGGCATCTCTCTCTTTAGATTAGGGAAGTTTTCTTCCATAATTTTATTGAAGATATTTGCTGGCCCTTTAAGTTGTAAATCTTCACTCTCATCTATGCCTATAATCCTTAGGTTTGGTCTTCTCATTGTGTCCTGGATTTCCTGGATATTTTGGGTTACAAGCTTTTTGCATTTTGCATTTTCTTTAACTGTTGAGTCCATGGTTTCTATGGAATCTTCAGCATCTGAGATTCTTTCTTCTATCTCTTGTATTCTGTTGTTGATATTAGCATCTCTGTCCCCTGATTTCTTCCCAAGGCTTTCTATCTCCAAAGTTGTCTCCCTTTGAGTTTTCTTAGTTGTTTCTACTTCTGATTTTAGATCCTGGATGGTTTTGTTTAGCTCCTTCACTTGCATGTTTGTGTTTTCCTGTAATTCTTTAAGAGATTTTTGTGTTTCCTCTTTCATGACCTCAGCCTGTTGACCAAAGTTCTCCTGTATTTCTTTAAGAGATTTTTGTGTTTCGTCTTTCATGACCTCAGCCTGTTGACCAAAGTTCTCCTGTATTTCTTTAAGTGTTTTTTGCATTTCCTCCTTGTTGGCTTTTGTATTCTCCTGGATTTCTTTCAATGATTTTTGTGTTTCCCTTGCAAGGGCTTCTAACTTTTGATCCATTTTCTCCTGAATTTCTTTAAGTATGTCCTTCATGTGTTCCTGTACCAGCATCATGACCAGTGATTTTAAATCCAAATCTTGTTTTACTGGTGTGATGGGGTATCCAGGACGTGTTGGTAGAGGAGAATTGGGTTCAGATGTTGCCATATTGCCTTGATTTCTGTTAGTGACGTTCCTGCGTTTGCCTTTTGCCATCTAGTTCTCACTGGTGTTAGTTTGTCTTGTCAGTGCTGGACTCACCAGTGCAAGCTGCCCCTTCCCCGTTGGCCTCTGGTGCACAGCTTACCTCCTGCACTGCTTGTAGACAGGGTGCTGCTGCCCAGGCTGTTCAGATCCCAAAGCAGGCACCGGAAGGCTCCTGCTGGGGCCCACTGGATTCACTGGAGCACACTGACTTCTCCCAGCTGGCCGCCCTGAAACCCAGCTAGCCACTTGCAGGACTTGGAGATGTGGTGCTGCCGCCCAGGCTGATCTGGGCAGCAGAACTCCCAACTGGGTTGGTGCACACAAGGCTAGCCTAGCTGCCCAGGCCCTGAGTCTAGGCAAAAGCCTGGCAGGCCAATGTCGGTGCAAAGTTCCCCTCAGCTGTGGGTGTTAATTGGGTGTGTCAGGTGGCTAGGATGGTGGCGTGTGCGAGTTCCCTCAGAGTGCTGGGAGAGTCTGCTGGGCTAACAACCTCCTGGCTGGGTCAGCACACAGATGGCCCAACGAGCAGCCCAGGGCCTGGGGGGCAGTCCAGGGCCTGACTGTCTGAGACCCCTGCTATGTCCGCCTCGGGCTATGCCTGTTAGCTGGTTTGGTTTTGCCTGCTAGGTCTCTCTGGCTTCCCGTAGGCAAAATGGCGGTGGTGCGCAAACTGGCCCGGATAAACAACCTCCTGGCCGGGTCGGCACACAGATGGCCCACCGAGCAGCCCAGGGCCTGGGGACAGTCCAGGGCCTGACCGTCTGAGACCCCTGCTTTGTCCACCTTGTGCTATGCCTGTTAGCTGGTTTGGTTTTGTCTGCTAGTCTCTCTGGCTTCCCGCAGGCAAAATGGCAGTGGTGCGCACCGGCCCGGGCAAACAAGTTCCTGGCTGGGTCGGCACACAGATGGCCCACCGAGCAGCCCAGGACCTGGAGGCAGTTCAGGGCCTGACCGTCTGAGACCCCTGCTATGTCTGCCTTGGGCTATGCCTATTAGCCAGTTTGGCTTTGCCTGCTAGGTCTCTCTGGCTTCCCGTAGGCAAAATGGCGGTGGTGCGCAAACGGCTCTGATAAACAACCTCCTGGCCGGGTCAGCACACAGATGGCCCACCGAGCAGTCCTGGGCCTGGGTGCAGTCCAGGGCCTGACCATCTGAGACCCCTGCTATGTCCGCCTTGGGCTATGCCTGTTCGCTGGTTTGGTTTTGCCTGCTAGGTCTCTCCGGCTTCCTGTAGGCAAAATGGCGGCGGTGTGCGCCGGCCGAGGCAAACAAGCTCCTGGCTGGGTCGGCACACAGATGGCCTGCCGAGCAGCCCAGGACCTGGGGGCAGTCCAGGGCCTGACCGTCTGAGACCCCTGCTATGTCCGCCTCGGGCTATGCCTGTTAGCCGGTTTGGTTTTGCCTGCTAGGTCTCCCTGGCTTCCCCCAGGCAAAATGGTGGTGGTGCGCGCGCCGTCCCGGGAGGAAAAAAACCTCCTGGCCGGGTTTGCACCCCGGTGGACCCCCGATCAGCTCAGGGCCTGGGTGCAGGCCAACGCCCGTCGGGCTTAGACCCCCGCGATGTTGGTCTTGGGTTATATTTGCGTACCTCAGTCTGATTTCTCTGGCAACCGAGAACCAATATGGAGCCCTCGTAACTGACTGGCGGGAGGCAGAGTTCTGATGTGGCTTCTGTGTGGTGAAAGGCACCATAAATCCGCCGCTGCTTGCAGCCTGGCTGGCCAGCGATGGCCAGTGGTCGTGGGCACCGGGTCTGCCTGGACACTGTCCGCTTGGTTCTACTGCTGATGGCCCTTCCTCTGGACCAGCCGCTGCTGCTGCTACTGCTGCTGCTGCCGCCGCTCCCAGGCCCAAGAATTTTCTTTCATCAAAATTTGTCAGAAACCACGTTTTAAGGAAATCTCGCATCGTGTGAAATTATCTTGTTTTTCATAAACAACACGTTGTAAATCGAAAAGCTTTGGTGTTGCGTGTATGTCTAAGCGTGTAGCCTCAAAAGAGAACGCACAGGAGAGTTTTCTCTCGAAAGAAAATGTAGGAATACCACGTTATAAGGAAATACAGTGTGGCAGAGTAAAGACAAATACGTACATATTGGAAACACGTTAAGAGAAGAAATAAAGCATCGTACAAAAATAGCTTGCATCTCCTAAACAAAACCTTGTAACTCGAAAAGATTTGGTGTGGCTCGTACCTCTACAAGTGTAGCCTCAAAAGAGAACCCACAGGAGTATTTTCTTTCGTCAAATTTTTTTAGAAAACCACGATTTATGAAAATCTCGCATCGTGCAAAATTATCTTGTTTTTTCCTAAACAACACGTTGTAACTCGAAAACCTTTGGTGTTGCGTGTTTGTCTAAGCGTGTAGCCTCGAAAGAGAACGCACAGGAGAGTTTTCCCTCGAAAGAATATGTAAGAATACCACGTTATAAGGAAATACAGTGTTGCAGAATAAAGACAAATACGTACGTATTGGAAACACTTTATGAGAAGAATTAACGCATCTTACAAAATTAGCTTGTATCTCCTAAACAAAACGTTGTAACTCGAAAAGATTTGGTGTGGCGTGTACATCTAAACATGTAGCCTCAAAAGAGAACCCACAGGAGAATTTTCTTTCGTCAAAATTTTTCAGAAAACCACGTTTTAAGGAAATCCCGCATCGTGCGAAATCATCTTCTTTTTCCTAAACAACATGTTGTAACTCGAAAAGCGTTGGTGTTGAGTGTATGTGTAAGCGTGGAGACTCAAAAGAGAAGGCACAGGAGAGTGTTCTCTCGAAAGAATATGTAAGAATACCACGTTAAAAGGAAATACAATTTTGCAGAGTAAAGACAAATAAGTACATATTGGAAACACTTTACGAGAAGAAATAACGCATCGTAAAAAATTAGCTTGTATCTCCTAAACAACACGTGGTAACTCGAAAAGATTTGGTGTGGCATGTACGTCTAAAAGTGTAGCCTCAAACGAGAACCCACAGGAGAATTTTCTTTCATCAAAATTTGTCTGAAACCACGTTTTAAGGAAATAGCGCATCGTGCGAAATTATCTTGTTTTTCCTAAACAACACATTGTAACTCGAAAAGCTTTGGTGTTGCGTGTATGTCTAAGCATGTAGCCTCAAAAGAGAATGCACAGGAGAGTTTTCTCTCGAAAGAATATGTAAGAATGCCACGTTATAAGGAAATACAGTGTTGCAGAATAAAGACAACTACGTACGTATTGGAAACACTTTAAGAGAAGAAATAACGCATTGTAAAAAATTAGCTTGTATCTCCTAAACAACACATTGTAACTCGAAAAGATTTGGTGTGGCTCGTACCTCTACACGTGTAGCCTCAAAAGAGAACCCAGAGAAGAACTTTCTTTCGTCAAAATTTGTCTGAAAACCACGTTTTATGGAAATCTCGCATCGTGCGAAATTATCTTGTTTTTCCTAAACAACACGTTGTAACTCGAAAAGTTTGGCGTGCGTGTTTGTCTAAGCGTGTAGCCTCAAAAGAGCATGCACAGGAGAGTTTTCCCTCGAAAGAATATGTAAGAATACCACGTTATAAGAAAATACAGTGTTGCAGAGTAAAGATAAATAACGACATATTGGAAACAATTTAGGGAAGAAATAACGCATCGTACAAAATTTGCTTGTATCTCCTAAACAACACGTTATAACTCGAAAGTATTTGGTGTGGCTCGTACTTCTACATGTGTAGCCTCAAAAGAGAACCAACAGGAGAACTTTCTTTCGTCAAAATTTGTCAAAAAACACGTTTTAAGGAAATCCCGCATCGTGCAAAATTATCTTGTTTTTCCTAAACAACACTTTGTAACTCGAAAAGCTTTGGTGTTGCGTGTATGTCTGAGCATGTTGCCTCTAAAGACAATGCACAGGAGAGTTTTCTCTCGGAAGAACATGTAAGAATACAATGTTAAAAGGAAATACAGTGTTGCAGAGTAAAGACAAATACGTACGTATTGGAAACACTTTATGAGAAGAAATAACGCATCATACAAAATTAGCTTGTATCTCCTAAACAACACGTGGTAACTCTAAAGGATTTGGTGTGGCGTGTACGTCTAAATGTGTAGCCTCAAAAGAGAACCGACAGGAGAATTTTCTTTCGTCAAAATTTGTCAGAAAACCACGTTTTAAGGAAATCCTGCATCGTGCGAAATTATCTGGTTTTTCCTAAACGACATGTTGTAACTCGAAAAGCTTTGGTGTTGCCTGTATGTCTAAGTGTGTAGCCTCAAAAGGGAACGCACAGGATAGTTTTCTCTCGAAAGAATATGTAAGAATACCACGTTATAAGAAAATACAGTGTTGCAGAGTAGACAAATACGTACATATTGGAAACACTTTACGAGAAGAAGTAACGCATCGTAGAAAATTAGCTTGTATCTCCTAAACAAAACGTTGTAACTCGAAAAGATTTGGTTTGGCGTGTACGTCTAAACGTGTAGCCTCAAAAGAGAACCCACAGGAGAATTTTCTTTCGTCAAAATTTTTCAGAAAACCACGTTTTAAGGAAATCCCGCATCGTGACAAATCTTCTTCTTTTTCCTGAACAACATGTTGTAACTCGAAAAGCTTTGGTGTTGCGTGTATGTCTAAGCTTGTAGCCTCAAAAGAGAATGCACAGGAGAGTTTTCTCTCGAAAGAATATGTAAGAATACCATGTTATAAAAAAATACAGTGTTGCAGAGTAAAGACAAATACGTACGTATTGGAAACACTTTAAGAGAAGAAATAACACATCGTACAAAATTATCTTGTATCTCCTAAACAACAATTGGAACTCGAAAAGATTTGTTGTGGCTCGTACCTCTATACGTGTAGCCTCAAAAGAGAACCCACAGGAAAACTTTCTTTCGTCAAAATTTTTCAGAAAACCACGTTTTATGGAAATCTCGCATCGTGCGAAATTATCTTGCTTTTCCTAAACAACACATTGTAACTCGAAAAGCTTTGGCATTGCGTGTATGTCTAAGCGTGTAGCCTCTAAAGAGTACGCACAGGAGAGTTTTCTCTCAAAAGAACATGTAAGAATACAACGTTATAAGGGAATACAGTGTTGCAGAGTAAAGTCAAATACATACTTGATGGAAACACTTTACGAGAAGAAATAACGCATTGTAAACAATTAGCTTGTATCTCCTAAACAACACGTGATAATTCGAAAGGACTTGGTGTGGCGTGTACGTCTAAACGTGTAGCCTCAAAAGAGAACCCACAGGACAATTTTCTTTCGTTAAATTTTTTCAGAAAACCACGTTTTAAGGAAATCCCGCATCATGCGAAATCATCTTCTTTTTCCTAAACAACATGTTGTAACTCAAAAAACTTTGGTGTTGCGTGTATGTCTAAGCGTGGAGCCTCAAAAGCGAAGGCACAGGAGAGTTTTCTCTCGAAAGAATATGTAAGAATAGACGTTATAAAGAAATACAATTAGGCCGAGTAAAGGCAAATAAGTACATATTGGAAACACTTTAGGAGAAGAAATAACGCATCGGACAAAATTAGCTTGTATCTCCTAAACAACACGTGGTAACTCGAAAAGGTTTGGTTTGGCGTGTACGTCTAAACGTGTAGCCGCCAAAGAGAACACAAAGGAGAATTTTCTTCCGTCAAAATTTGTCAGAAAACCACATTTTAAGGAAATCCCACATCGTGCGAAATTATCTTGTTTTTCCTAAACAACAACTTGTAACACGAAAAGCTTTGGTGTTGCGTGTATGTCTCAGCATGTAGCCTCAAAAGCGAATGCACAGGAGAGTTTTCTCTCGAAAGAACATGTAAGAATACAACGTTATAAGGAAATACAGTGTTGGAGAGTAAAGACAAATACGTACATATTGGAAACACTTTACGAGAAGAAATGACACATCATAAAATATAAGCTTGTGTCTCCTAAACAACAAGTGGTAACTCGAAAAGATTTGGTTTGGCGTTTACGTCTAAAAGTGTAGCCTCAAAAGAGACCCCACAGGAGAATTTTCTTTCTTCAAAATTTGTCAGAAAACCACGTTATAAGGAAATCCCTCATCATGCAAAATTATCTTGTTTTTCCTAAACAACACGTTGTAACTCGAAAAGCTTTGGTGTTGTGTGTATGTCTAAGCGTGTAGCCTCAAAAGAGAATGTAAAGGAGAGTTTTTTCTAGAAAGAATATGTAAGAATACCACGTTATAAGGAAATAGAGTGTTGCAGAGTAAAGACAGATACGTACATATTGGAAACACTTTATGAGAAGAAATAACGCATCGTAAAAAATTAACTTGTATCTCCTAAACAACACGTTGTAACTCGAAAAGATTTGGTGCGGCGTGTACATCTAAACGTGTTGCCTCAAAAGAGAACCCACAGGACAATTTTCTTTCGTTAAAACTTTTCAGAAAACCACGTTTTAAGGAAATCCCGCATCGTGCGAAATCATCTTCTTTTTCCTAAACAACATGTTGTAACTCAAAAAGCTTTGATGTTGCGTGTATGTCTAAGCGTGGAGCCTCAAAAGCGAAGGCACAGGAGAGTTTTCTCTCGAAAGAATATGTAAGAATACCACGTTATAAAGAAATACAATTTTGCAGAGTAAAGGCAAATAAGTACATATTGGAAACACTTTAGGAGAAGAAATAACGCATTGTACAAAATTAGCTTGTATCTCCTAAACAACACGTGGTAACTCGAAAAGATTTGGTTTGGCGTGTACGTCTAAACGTGTAGCCTCAAAAGAGAACACAAAGGAGAATTTTCTTTCGTCAAAATTTGTCAGAAAACCACGTTTTAAGGAAATCCCGCATCGTGCGAAATTATCTTGTTTTTCCTAAACAACAACTTGTACCTCGAAACGCTTTGGTGTTGCGTGTATGTCTCAGCATGTAGCCTCAAAAGAGAATGCACAGGAGAGTTTTCTCTCGAAAGAACATGTAAGAATACAAAGTTATAAGGAAATACAGTGTTGCAGAGTAAAGACAAATACGTACTTATTGGAAACACTTTACGAGAAGAAATTACGCATCATACAATATTAGCTTGTATCTCCTAAACAAAAAGTGGAAACTCGAAAACATTTGGTTTGGCGTGTACGTCTAAAAGTGTAGCCTCAAAAGAGAACCCACTGGAGAATTTTCTTTCTTCAAAATTTGTCAGAAAACCACGTTTTAACGAAATCCCGCATCCTGCGAAATCATCTTGTTTTTCCTAAACAACAAGTTGTAACTCGAAAAGCTTTGGTTTGCGTGTATGTCTAAGTGTGTAGCCTCAAAAGGGAATGCACAGGAGAGTTTTCTCTCAAAAGAATATGTAAGAATACCCCGTTATAAGGAAATACAGTGTTGCAGAGTAAAGACAAATACGTACATATTGGAAACACTTTACGAGAAGAATTAACGCATCGTACAAAATTAGCTTGAATCTCCTAAACAACACCTTGTTACTCGAAAAGATTTGGTGTGGCGTGTACGTCTAAACGTGTAGCCTCAAAAGAGATCCCACAGGAGAATTTTCTTTCATCAGAATCTGTCAGAAACCACGTTTTAAGGAAATCTCGCATTGTGCGAAATTATCTTGTTTTTCCTAAACAACACGTTGTAACTCGAAAAGCTCTGGTGTTGCGTGTATGTCTAAGCGTGTAGCCTCAAAAGAGAAAGCACAGGAGAGTTTTCTCTCGAAAGAATATGTAAGAATGCCACGTTATAAGGAAATACAATGTTGCAGTGTAAAGACAAACACGTACGTATTGGAAAAACTTTACGAGAAGAATTAACGCATAGTACAAAATTAGCTTGTATCTCCTAAACAACAAGTTGTATCTCGAAAAGATTTGGTGTGGCCTGTACGTCTAAACGTGTAGCCTCAAAGGAGAAACCACAGGAGAATTTTCTTTCATCAAAATTTTTCACAGAACCATGTTTTAAGGAAATCCCGCATCGTGTGAAATCATCTTCTTTTTCCTAAACAACATATTGTAACTCGAAAAGCTTTAGTGTTGCGTGTATGTCTAAGCGTGGAGCCTCAAAAGAGAAGGCACAGGATAGTTTTCTCTCGAGAGAATATGTAAGAATACCACGTTATTAGGAAATACAATTTTGCAGAGTAAAGACAAATAAGTACATATTGGAAACACTTTACGAGAAGAAATAATACATCATACAAAATTACCTTGTATCTCCTAAACAACACGTGGTAACTCGAAAAGATTTGGTTTGGCGTGTACGTCTAAACGTGTAGCCTCAAAAGAGAACCAACAGGAGAATTTTCTTTCATCAAAATTAGATAACCACGTTTTAAGGAAATCCCGCATCGTGCAAAATTATCTTGTTTTTCCTAAACAACACGTTGTAACTCAAAAAGCTTTGGTGTTGCATGTATATCTAAGCGTGTAGCCCCAAAAGAGAATGCACAGGAGAGTTTTCTCTCGAAGGAACATGTAAGACTACAACGTTATAACGAAATACAGTGTTGCAGAGTAAAGACAAAAACGTAAATATTGGAAACACTTTACGAGAAGAAATGACGGATCATAAAATATAAGCTTGTATCTCCTAAACAACAAGTGATAACTCGAAAAGATTTGGTTTGGCATGTACGTCTCAAAGTGTAGCTTCAAAAGAGACCCGACAGGAGAATTTTCTTTCTTCAAAATTTGTCAGAAAACCACGTTATAAGGAAATCCCGCATCGTGCGAAATTATCTTGTTTTTCCTAAACAACAAGTTGTAACTCGAAAAGCTTTGGTGTTTCTTGTATGTCTAAGTGTGTAGCCTCTAAA